>NC_134825.1:10483530-10661570 GCF_004210375.1 Tachypleus tridentatus | reverse complement strand
TAGAGTTTTGTTTTACAAATCAACCGTATTTTGTTTCCAACGTAGTAGTTGAATTTCTTAGAGTTTTGTTTTACAAATCAACCGTATTTTGTTTCCAACGTAGTAGTTGAATTTCTTAGAGTTTTGTTTTACAAATCAACCGTATTTTGTTTCCAACGTAGTAGTTGAATTTCTTAGAGTTTTGTTTTACAAATCAACGTATTTTGTTTCCAACGTAGTAGTTGAATTTCTTAGAGTTTTGTTTTACAAATCAACCGTATTTTGTTTCCAACGTAGTAGTTGAATTTCTTAGAGTTTTGTTTTACAAATCAACCGTATTTTGTTTCCAACGTAGTAGTTGAATTTCTTAGAGTTTTGTTTTACAAATCAACCGTATTTTGTTTCCAACGTAGTAGTTGAATTCTTAGAGTTTTGTTTTACAAATCAACCGTATTTTGTTTCCAACGTAGTAGTTGAATTTCTTAGAGTTTTGTTTTACAAATCAACCGTATTTTGTTTCCAACGTAGTAGTTGAATTTCTTAGAGTTTTGTTTTACAAATCAACCGTATTTTGTTTCCAACGTAGTAGTTGAATTTCTTAGAGTTTTGTTTTACAAATCAACTGTATTTTGTTTCCAACGTAGTAGTTGAATTTCTTAGAGTTTTGTTTTACAAATCAACTGTATTTTGTTTCCAACGTAGTAGTTGAATTTCTTAGAGTTTTGTTTTACAAATCAACCGTATTTTGTTTCCAACGTAGTAGTTGAATTTCTTAGAGTTTTGTTTTACAAATCAACCGTATTTTGTTTCCAACGTAGTAGTTGAATTTCTTAGAGTTTTGTTTTACAAATCAACCGTATTTTGTTTCCAACGTAGTAGTTGAATTTCTTAGAGTTTTGTTTTACAAATCAACCGTATTTTGTTTCCAACGTAGTAGTTGAATTTCTTAGAGTTTTGTTTTACAAATCAACCGTATTTTGTTTCCAACGTAGTAGTTGAATTTCTTAGAGTTTTGTTTTACAAATCAACCGTATTTTGTTTCCAACGTAGTAGTTGAATTTCTTAGAGTTTTGTTTTACAAATCAACCGTATTTTGTTTCCAACGTAGTAGTTGAATTTCTTAGAGTTTTGTTTTACAAATCAACCGTATTTTGTTTCCAACGTAGTAGTTGAATTTCTTAGAGTTTTGTTTTACAAATCAACCGTATTTTGTTTCCAACGTAGTAGTTGAATTTCTTAGAGTTTTGTTTTACAAATCAACCGTATTTTGTTTCCAACGTAGTAGTTGAATTTCTTAGAGTTTTGTTTTACAAATCAACCGTATTTTGTTTCCAACGTAGTAGTTGAATTTCTTAGAGTTTTGTTTTACAAATCAACCGTATTTTGTTTCCAACGTAGTAGTTGAATTTCTTAGAGTTTTGTTTTACAAATCAACCGTATTTTGTTTCCAACGTAGTAGTTGAATTTCTTAGAGTTTTGTTTTACAAATCAACCGTATTTTGTTTCCAACGTAGTAGTTGAATTTCTTAGAGTTTTGTTTTACAAATCAACCGTATTTTGTTTCCAACGTAGTAGTTGAATTTCTTAGAGTTTTGTTTTACAAATCAACCGTATTTTGTTTCCAACGTAGTAGTTGAATTTCTTAGAGTTTTGTTTTACAAATCAACCGTATTTTGTTTCCAACGTAGTAGTTGAATTTCTTAGAGTTTTGTTTTACAAATCAACCGTATTTTGTTTCCAACGTAGTAGTTGAATTTCTTAGAGTTTTGTTTTACAAATCAACCGTATTTTGTTTCCAACGTAGTAGTTGAATTTCTTAGAGTTTTGTTTTACAAATCAACCGTATTTTGTTTCCAACGTAGTAGTTGAATTTCTTAGAGTTTTGTTTTACAAATCAACCGTATTTTGTTTCCAACGTAGTAGTTGAATTTCTTAGAGTTTTGTTTTACAAATCAACCGTATTTTGTTTCCAACGTAGTAGTTGAATTTCTTAGAGTTTTGTTTTACAAATCAACCGTATTTTGTTTCCAACGTAGTAGTTGAATTTCTTAGAGTTTTGTTTTACAAATCAACCGTATTTTGTTTCCAACGTAGTAGTTGAATTTCTTAGAGTTTTGTTTTACAAATCAACCGTATTTTGTTTCCAACGTAGTAGTTGAATTTCTTAGAGTTTTGTTTTACAAATCAACCGTATTTTGTTTCCAACGTAGTAGTTGAATTTCTTAGAGTTTTGTTTTACAAATCAACCGTATTTTGTTTCCAACGTAGTAGTTGAATTTCTTAGAGTTTTGTTTTACAAATCAACCGTATTTTGTTTCCAACGTAGTAGTTGAATTTCTTAGAGTTTTGTTTTACAAATCAACCGTATTTTGTTTCCAACGTAGTAGTTGAATTTCTTAGAGTTTTGTTTTACAAATCAACCGTATTTTGTTTCCAACGTAGTAGTTGAATTTCTTAGAGTTTTGTTTTACAAATCAACCGTATTTTGTTTCCAACGTAGTAGTTGAATTTCTTAGAGTTTTGTTTTACAAATCAACCGTATTTTGTTTCCAACGTAGTAGTTGAATTTCTTAGAGTTTTGTTTTACAAATCAACCGTATTTTGTTTCCAACGTAGTAGTTGAATTTCTTAGAGTTTTGTTTTACAAATCAACCGTATTTTGTTTCCAACGTAGTAGTTGAATTTCTTAGAGTTTTGTTTTACAAATCAACCGTATTTTGTTTCCAACGTAGTAGTTGAATTTCTTAGAGTTTTGTTTTACAAATCAACCGTATTTTGTTTCCAACGTAGTAGTTGAATTTCTTAGAGTTTTGTTTTACAAATCAACCGTATTTTGTTTCCAACGTAGTAGTTGAATTTCTTAGAGTTTTGTTTTACAAATCAACCGTATTTTGTTTCCAACGTAGTAGTTGAATTTCTTAGAGTTTTGTTTTACAAATCAACCGTATTTTGTTTCCAACGTAGTAGTTGAATTTCTTAGAGTTTTGTTTTACAAATCAACCGTATTTTGTTTCCAACGTAGTAGTTGAATTTCTTAGAGTTTTGTTTTACAAATCAACCGTATTTTGTTTCCAACGTAGTAGTTGAATTTCTTAGAGTTTTGTTTTACAAATCAACCGTATTTTGTTTCCAACGTAGTAGTTGAATTTCTTAGAGTTTTGTTTTACAAATCAACCGTATTTTGTTTCCAACGTAGTAGTTGAATTTCTTAGAGTTTTGTTTTACAAATCAACCGTATTTTGTTTCCAACGTAGTAGTTGAATTTCTTAGAGTTTTGTTTTACAAATCAACCGTATTTTGTTTCCAACGTAGTAGTTGAATTTCTTAGAGTTTTGTTTTACAAATCAACCGTATTTTGTTTCCAACGTAGTAGTTGAATTTCTTAGAGTTTTGTTTTACAAATCAACCGTATTTTGTTTCCAACGTAGTAGTTGAATTTCTTAGAGTTTTGTTTTACAAATCAACCGTATTTTGTTTCCAACGTAGTAGTTGAATTTCTTAGAGTTTTGTTTTACAAATCAACCGTATTTTGTTTCCAACGTAGTAGTTGAATTTCTTAGAGTTTTGTTTTACAAATCAACCGTATTTTGTTTCCAACGTAGTAGTTGAATTTCTTAGAGTTTTGTTTTACAAATCAACCGTATTTTGTTTCCAACGTAGTAGTTGAATTTCTTAGAGTTTTGTTTTACAAATCAACCGTATTTTGTTTCCAACGTAGTAGTTGAATTTCTTAGAGTTTTGTTTTACAAATCAACCGTATTTTGTTTCCAACGTAGTAGTTGAATTTCTTAGAGTTTTGTTTTACAAATCAACCGTATTTTGTTTCCAACGTAGTAGTTGAATTTCTTAGAGTTTTGTTTTACAAATCAACCGTATTTTGTTTCCAACGTAGTAGTTGAATTTCTTAGAGTTTTGTTTTACAAATCAACCGTATTTTGTTTCCAACGTAGTAGTTGAATTTCTTAGAGTTTTGTTTTACAAATCAACCGTATTTTGTTTCCAACGTAGTAGTTGAATTTCTTAGAGTTTTGTTTTACAAATCAACCGTATTTTGTTTCCAACGTAGTAGTTGAATTTCTTAGAGTTTTGTTTTACAAATCAACCGTATTTTGTTTCCAACGTAGTAGTTGAATTTCTTAGAGTTTTGTTTTACAAATCAACCGTATTTTGTTTCCAACGTAGTAGTTGAATTTCTTAGAGTTTTGTTTTACAAATCAACCGTATTTTGTTTCCAACGTAGTAGTTGAATTTCTTAGAGTTTTGTTTTACAAATCAACCGTATTTTGTTTCCAACGTAGTAGTTGAATTTCTTAGAGTTTTGTTTTACAAATCAACCGTATTTTGTTTCCAACGTAGTAGTTGAATTTCTTAGAGTTTTGTTTTACAAATCAACCGTATTTTGTTTCCAACGTAGTAGTTGAATTTCTTAGAGTTTTGTTTTACAAATCAACCGTATTTTGTTTCCAACGTAGTAGTTGAATTTCTTAGAGTTTTGTTTTACAAATCAACCGTATTTTGTTTCCAACGTAGTAGTTGAATTTCTTAGAGTTTTGTTTTACAAATCAACCGTATTTTGTTTCCAACGTAGTAGTTGAATTTCTTAGAGTTTTGTTTTACAAATCAACCGTATTTTGTTTCCAACGTAGTAGTTGAATTTCTTAGAGTTTTGTTTTACAAATCAACCGTATTTTGTTTCCAACGTAGTAGTTGAATTTCTTAGAGTTTTGTTTTACAAATCAACCGTATTTTGTTTCCAACGTAGTAGTTGAATTTCTTAGAGTTTTGTTTTACAAATCAACCGTATTTTGTTTCCAACGTAGTAGTTGAATTTGTTTTGTTTTACAAATCAACCGTATTTTGTTTCCAACGTAGTAGTTGAATTTCTTAGAGTTTTGTTTTACAAATCAACCGTATTTTGTTTCCAACGTAGTAGTTGAATTTCTTAGAGTTTTGTTTTACAAATCAACCGTATTTTGTTTCCAACGTAGTAGTTGAATTTCTTAGAGTTTTGTTTTACAAATCAACCGTATTTTGTTTCCAACGTAGTAGTTGAATTCTTAGAGTTTTGTTTTACAAATCAACCGTATTTTGTTTCCAACGTAGTAGTTGAATTTCTTAGAGTTTTGTTTTACAAATCAACCGTATTTTGTTTCCAACGTAGTAGTTGAATTTCTTAGAGTTTTGTTTTACAAATCAACCGTATTTTGTTTCCAACGTAGTAGTTGAATTTCTTAGAGTTTTGTTTTACAAATCAACCGTATTTTGTTTCCAACGTAGTAGTTGAATTTCTTAGAGTTTTGTTTTACAAATCAACCGTATTTTGTTTCCAACGTAGTAGTTGAATTTCTTAGAGTTTTGTTTTACAAATCAACCGTATTTTGTTTCCAACGTAGTAGTTGAATTTCTTAGAGTTTTGTTTTACAAATCAACCGTATTTTGTTTCCAACGTAGTAGTTGAATTTCTTAGAGTTTTGTTTTACAAATCAACCGTATTTTGTTTCCAACGTAGTAGTTGAATTTCTTAGAGTTTTGTTTTACAAATCAACCGTATTTTGTTTCCAACGTAGTAGTTGAATTTCTTAGAGTTTTGTTTTACAAATCAACCGTATTTTGTTTCCAACGTAGTAGTTGAATTTCTTAGAGTTTTGTTTTACAAATCAACCGTATTTTGTTTCCAACGTAGTAGTTGAATTTCTTAGAGTTTTGTTTTACAAATCAACCGTATTTTGTTTCCAACGTAGTAGTTGAATTTCTTAGAGTTTTGTTTTACAAATCAACTGTATTTTGTTTCCAACGTAGTAGTTGAATTTCTTAGAGTTTTGTTTTACAAATCAACCGTATTTTGTTTCCAACGTAGTAGTTGAATTTCTTAGAGTTTTGTTTTACAAATCAACCGTATTTTGTTTCCAACGTAGTAGTTGAATTTCTTAGAGTTTTGTTTTACAAATCAACCGTATTTTGTTTCCAACGTAGTAGTTGAATTTCTTAGAGTTTTGTTTTACAAATCAACCGTATTTTGTTTCCAACGTAGTAGTTGAATTTCTTAGAGTTTTGTTTTACAAATCAACCGTATTTTGTTTCCAACGTAGTAGTTGAATTTCTTAGAGTTTTGTTTTACAAATCAACTGTATTTTGTTTCCAACGTAGTAGTTGAATTTCTTAGAGTTTTGTTTTACAAATCAACCGTATTTTGTTTCCAACGTAGTAGTTGAATTTCTTAGAGTTTTGTTTTACAAATCAACCGTATTTTGTTTCCAACGTAGTAGTTGAATTTCTTAGAGTTTTGTTTTACAAATCAACCGTATTTTGTTTCCAACGTAGTAGTTGAATTTCTTAGAGTTTTGTTTTACAAATCAACCGTATTTTGTTTCCAACGTAGTAGTTGAATTTCTTAGAGTTTTGTTTTACAAATCAACCGTATTTTGTTTCCAACGTAGTAGTTGAATTTCTTAGAGTTTTGTTTTACAAATCAACCGTATTTTGTTTCCAACGTAGTAGTTGAATTTCTTAGAGTTTTGTTTTACAAATCAACCGTATTTTGTTTCCAACGTAGTAGTTGAATTTCTTAGAGTTTTGTTTTACAAATCAACCGTATTTTGTTTCCAACGTAGTAGTTGAATTTCTTAGAGTTTTGTTTTACAAATCAACCGTATTTTGTTTCCAACGTAGTAGTTGAATTTCTTAGAGTTTTGTTTTACAAATCAACCGTATTTTGTTTCCAACGTAGTAGTTGAATTTCTTAGAGTTTTGTTTTACAAATCAACCGTATTTTGTTTCCAACGTAGTAGTTGAATTTCTTAGAGTTTTGTTTTACAAATCAACCGTATTTTGTTTCCAACGTAGTAGTTGAATTTCTTAGAGTTTTGTTTTACAAATCAACCGTATTTTGTTTCCAACGTAGTAGTTGAATTTCTTAGAGTTTTGTTTTACAAATCAACCGTATTTTGTTTCCAACGTAGTAGTTGAATTTCTTAGAGTTTTGTTTTACAAATCAACCGTATTTTGTTTCCAACGTAGTAGTTGAATTTCTTAGAGTTTTGTTTTACAAATCAACCGTATTTTGTTTCCAACGTAGTAGTTGAATTTCTTAGAGTTTTGTTTTACAAATCAACCGTATTTTGTTTCCAACGTAGTAGTTGAATTTCTTAGAGTTTTGTTTTACAAATCAACCGTATTTTGTTTCCAACGTAGTAGTTGAATTTCTTAGAGTTTTGTTTTACAAATCAACCGTATTTTGTTTCCAACGTAGTAGTTGAATTTCTTAGAGTTTTGTTTTACAAATCAACCGTATTTTGTTTCCAACGTAGTAGTTGAATTTCTTAGAGTTTTGTTTTACAAATCAACCGTATTTTGTTTCCAACGTAGTAGTTGAATTTCTTAGAGTTTTGTTTTACAAATCAACCGTATTTTGTTTCCAACGTAGTAGTTGAATTTCTTAGAGTTTTGTTTTACAAATCAACCGTATTTTGTTTCCAACGTAGTAGTTGAATTTCTTAGAGTTTTGTTTTACAAATCAACCGTATTTTGTTTCCAACGTAGTAGTTGAATTTCTTAGAGTTTTGTTTTACAAATCAACCGTATTTTGTTTCCAACGTAGTAGTTGAATTTCTTAGAGTTTTGTTTTACAAATCAACCGTATTTTGTTTCCAACGTAGTAGTTGAATTTCTTAGAGTTTTGTTTTACAAATCAACCGTATTTTGTTTCCAACGTAGTAGTTGAATTTCTTAGAGTTTTGTTTTACAAATCAACCGTATTTTGTTTCCAACGTAGTAGTTGAATTTCTTAGAGTTTTGTTTTACAAATCAACCGTATTTTGTTTCCAACGTAGTAGTTGAATTTCTTAGAGTTTTGTTTTACAAATCAACCGTATTTTGTTTCCAACGTAGTAGTTGAATTTCTTAGAGTTTTGTTTTACAAATCAACCGTATTTTGTTTCCAACGTAGTAGTTGAATTTCTTAGAGTTTTGTTTTACAAATCAACCGTATTTTGTTTCCAACGTAGTAGTTGAATTTCTTAGAGTTTTGTTTTACAAATCAACCGTATTTTGTTTCCAACGTAGTAGTTGAATTTCTTAGAGTTTTGTTTTACAAATCAACCGTATTTTGTTTCCAACGTAGTAGTTGAATTTCTTAGAGTTTTGTTTTACAAATCAACCGTATTTTGTTTCCAACGTAGTAGTTGAATTTCTTAGAGTTTTGTTTTACAAATCAACCGTATTTTGTTTCCAACGTAGTAGTTGAATTTCTTAGAGTTTTGTTTTACAAATCAACCGTATTTTGTTTCCAACGTAGTAGTTGAATTTCTTAGAGTTTTGTTTTACAAATCAACCGTATTTTGTTTCCAACGTAGTAGTTGAATTTCTTAGAGTTTTGTTTTACAAATCAACCGTATTTTGTTTCCAACGTAGTAGTTGAATTTCTTAGAGTTTTGTTTTACAAATCAACCGTATTTTGTTTCCAACGTAGTAGTTGAATTTCTTAGAGTTTTGTTTTACAAATCAACTGTATTTTGTTTCCAACGTAGTAGTTGAATTTCTTAGAGTTTTGTTTTACAAATCAACCGTATTTTGTTTCCAACGTAGTAGTTGAATTTCTTAGAGTTTTGTTTTACAAATCAACCGTATTTTGTTTCCAACGTAGTAGTTGAATTTCTTAGAGTTTTGTTTTACAAATCAACCGTATTTTGTTTCCAACGTAGTAGTTGAATTTCTTAGAGTTTTGTTTTACAAATCAACCGTATTTTGTTTCCAACGTAGTAGTTGAATTTCTTAGAGTTTTGTTTTACAAATCAACCGTATTTTGTTTCCAACGTAGTAGTTGAATTTCTTAGAGTTTTGTTTTACAAATCAACCGTATTTTGTTTCCAACGTAGTAGTTGAATTTCTTAGAGTTTTGTTTTACAAATCAACCGTATTTTGTTTCCAACGTAGTAGTTGAATTTCTTAGAGTTTTGTTTTACAAATCAACCGTATTTTGTTTCCAACGTAGTAGTTGAATTTCTTAGAGTTTTGTTTTACAAATCAACCGTATTTTGTTTCCAACGTAGTAGTTGAATTTCTTAGAGTTTTGTTTTACAAATCAACCGTATTTTGTTTCCAACGTAGTAGTTGAATTTCTTAGAGTTTTGTTTTACAAATCAACCGTATTTTGTTTCCAACGTAGTAGTTGAATTTCTTAGAGTTTTGTTTTACAAATCAACCGTATTTTGTTTCCAACGTAGTAGTTGAATTTCTTAGAGTTTTGTTTTACAAATCAACCGTATTTTGTTTCCAACGTAGTAGTTGAATTTCTTAGAGTTTTGTTTTACAAATCAACCGTATTTTGTTTCCAACGTAGTAGTTGAATTTCTTAGAGTTTTGTTTTACAAATCAACCGTATTTTGTTTCCAACGTAGTAGTTGAATTTCTTAGAGTTTTGTTTTACAAATCAACCGTATTTTGTTTCCAACGTAGTAGTTGAATTTCTTAGAGTTTTGTTTTACAAATCAACCGTATTTTGTTTCCAACGTAGTAGTTGAATTTCTTAGAGTTTTGTTTTACAAATCAACCGTATTTTGTTTCCAACGTAGTAGTTGAATTTCTTAGAGTTTTGTTTTACAAATCAACCGTATTTTGTTTCCAACGTAGTAGTTGAATTTCTTAGAGTTTTGTTTTACAAATCAACCGTATTTTGTTTCCAACGTAGTAGTTGAATTTCTTAGAGTTTTGTTTTACAAATCAACCGTATTTTGTTTCCAACGTAGTAGTTGAATTTCTTAGAGTTTTGTTTTACAAATCAACCGTATTTTGTTTCCAACGTAGTAGTTGAATTTCTTAGAGTTTTGTTTTACAAATCAACTGTATTTTGTTTCCAACGTAGTAGTTGAATTTCTTAGAGTTTTGTTTTACAAATCAACCGTATTTTGTTTCCAACGTAGTAGTTGAATTTCTTAGAGTTTTGTTTTACAAATCAACCGTATTTTGTTTCCAACGTAGTAGTTGAATTTCTTAGAGTTTTGTTTTACAAATCAACCGTATTTTGTTTCCAACGTAGTAGTTGAATTTCTTAGAGTTTTGTTTTACAAATCAACCGTATTTTGTTTCCAACGTAGTAGTTGAATTTCTTAGAGTTTTGTTTTACAAATCAACCGTATTTTGTTTCCAACGTAGTAGTTGAATTTCTTAGAGTTTTGTTTTACAAATCAACCGTATTTTGTTTCCAACGTAGTAGTTGAATTTCTTAGAGTTTTGTTTTACAAATCAACCGTATTTTGTTTCCAACGTAGTAGTTGAATTTCTTAGAGTTTTGTTTTACAAATCAACCGTATTTTGTTTCCAACGTAGTAGTTGAATTTCTTAGAGTTTTGTTTTACAAATCAACCGTATTTTGTTTCCAACGTAGTAGTTGAATTTCTTAGAGTTTTGTTTTACAAATCAACCGTATTTTGTTTCCAACGTAGTAGTTGAATTTCTTAGAGTTTTGTTTTACAAATCAACCGTATTTTGTTTCCAACGTAGTAGTTGAATTTCTTAGAGTTTTGTTTTACAAATCAACCGTATTTTGTTTCCAACGTAGTAGTTGAATTTCTTAGAGTTTTGTTTTACAAATCAACCGTATTTTGTTTCCAACGTAGTAGTTGAATTTCTTAGAGTTTTGTTTTACAAATCAACCGTATTTTGTTTCCAACGTAGTAGTTGAATTTCTTAGAGTTTTGTTTTACAAATCAACCGTATTTTGTTTCCAACGTAGTAGTTGAATTTCTTAGAGTTTTGTTTTACAAATCAACCGTATTTTGTTTTAACGTAGTAGTTCAATTTCTTAGAGTTTTGTTTCCAACGTAGTTTCCAACGTAGTAGTTGAATTTCTTAGAGTTTTGTTTTACAAATCAACCGTATTTTGTTTCCAACGTAGTAGTTGAATTTCTTAGAGTTTTGTTTTACAAATCAACTGTATTTTGTTTCCAACGTAGTAGTTGAATTTCTTAGAGTTTTGTTTTACAAATCAACCGTATTTTGTTTCCAACGTAGTAGTTGAATTTCTTAGAGTTTTGTTTTACAAATCAACCGTATTTTGTTTCCAACGTAGTAGTTGAATTTCTTAGAGTTTTGTTTTACAAATCAACCGTATTTTGTTTCCAACGTAGTAGTTGAATTTCTTAGAGTTTTGTTTTACAAATCAACCGTATTTTGTTTCCAACGTAGTAGTTGAATTTCTTAGAGTTTTGTTTTACAAATCAACCGTATTTTGTTTCCAACGTAGTAGTTGAATTTCTTAGAGTTTTGTTTTACAAATCAACCGTATTTTGTTTCCAACGTAGTAGTTGAATTTCTTAGAGTTTTGTTTTACAAATCAACCGTATTTTGTTTCCAACGTAGTAGTTGAATTTCTTAGAGTTTTGTTTTACAAATCAACCGTATTTTGTTTCCAACGTAGTAGTTGAATTTCTTAGAGTTTTGTTTTACAAATCAACCGTATTTTGTTTCCAACGTAGTAGTTGAATTTCTTAGAGTTTTGTTTTACAAATCAACCGTATTTTGTTTCCAACGTAGTAGTTGAATTTCTTAGAGTTTTGTTTTACAAATCAACCGTATTTTGTTTCCAACGTAGTAGTTGAATTTCTTAGAGTTTTGTTTTACAAATCAACCGTATTTTGTTTCCAACGTAGTAGTTGAATTTCTTAGAGTTTTGTTTTACAAATCAACCGTATTTTGTTTCCAACGTAGTAGTTGAATTTCTTAGAGTTTTGTTTTACAAATCAACCGTATTTTGTTTCCAACGTAGTAGTTGAATTTCTTAGAGTTTTGTTTTACAAATCAACCGTATTTTGTTTCCAACGTAGTAGTTGAATTTCTTAGAGTTTTGTTTTACAAATCAACCGTATTTTGTTTCCAACGTAGTAGTTGAATTTCTTAGAGTTTTGTTTTACAAATCAACCGTATTTTGTTTCCAACGTAGTAGTTGAATTTCTTAGAGTTTTGTTTTACAAATCAACCGTATTTTGTTTCCAACGTAGTAGTTGAATTTCTTAGAGTTTTGTTTTACAAATCAACCGTATTTTGTTTCCAACGTAGTAGTTGAATTTCTTAGAGTTTTGTTTTACAAATCAACCGTATTTTGTTTCCAACGTAGTAGTTGAATTTCTTAGAGTTTTGTTTTACAAATCAACCGTATTTTGTTTCCAACGTAGTAGTTGAATTTCTTAGAGTTTTGTTTTACAAATCAACTGTATTTTGTTTCCAACGTAGTAGTTGAATTTCTTAGAGTTTTGTTTTACAAATCAACCGTATTTTGTTTCCAACGTAGTAGTTGAATTTCTTAGAGTTTTGTTTTACAAATCAACCGTATTTTGTTTCCAACGTAGTAGTTGAATTTCTTAGAGTTTTGTTTTACAAATCAACCGTATTTTGTTTCCAACGTAGTAGTTGAATTTCTTAGAGTTTTGTTTTACAAATCAACCGTATTTTGTTTCCAACGTAGTAGTTGAATTTCTTAGAGTTTTGTTTTACAAATCAACCGTATTTTGTTTCCAACGTAGTAGTTGAATTTCTTAGAGTTTTGTTTTACAAATCAACCGTATTTTGTTTCCAACGTAGTAGTTGAATTTCTTAGAGTTTTGTTTTACAAATCAACCGTATTTTGTTTCCAACGTAGTAGTTGAATTTCTTAGAGTTTTGTTTTACAAATCAACCGTATTTTGTTTCCAACGTAGTAGTTGAATTTCTTAGAGTTTTGTTTTACAAATCAACCGTATTTTGTTTCCAACGTAGTAGTTGAATTTCTTAGAGTTTTGTTTTACAAATCAACCGTATTTTGTTTCCAACGTAGTAGTTGAATTTCTTAGAGTTTTGTTTTACAAATCAACCGTATTTTGTTTCCAACGTAGTAGTTGAATTTCTTAGAGTTTTGTTTTACAAATCAACCGTATTTTGTTTCCAACGTAGTAGTTGAATTTCTTAGAGTTTTGTTTTACAAATCAACCGTATTTTGTTTCCAACGTAGTAGTTGAATTTCTTAGAGTTTTGTTTTACAAATCAACCGTATTTTGTTTCCAACGTAGTAGTTGAATTTCTTAGAGTTTTGTTTTACAAATCAACCGTATTTTGTTTCCAACGTAGTAGTTGAATTTCTTAGAGTTTTGTTTTACAAATCAACCGTATTTTGTTTCCAACGTAGTAGTTGAATTTCTTAGAGTTTTGTTTTACAAATCAACCGTATTTTGTTTCCAACGTAGTAGTTGAATTTCTTAGAGTTTTGTTTTACAAATCAACTGTATTTTGTTTCCAACGTAGTAGTTGAATTCTTAGAGTTTTGTTTTACAAATCAACCGTATTTTGTTTCCAACGTAGTAGTTGAATTTCTTAGAGTTTTGTTTTACAAATCAACCGTATTTTGTTTCCAACGTAGTAGTTGAATTTCTTAGAGTTTTGTTTTACAAATCAACCGTATTTTGTTTCCAACGTAGTAGTTGAATTTCTTAGAGTTTTGTTTTACAAATCAACCGTATTTTGTTTCCAACGTAGTAGTTGAATTTCTTAGAGTTTTGTTTTACAAATCAACCGTATTTTGTTTCCAACGTAGTAGTTGAATTTCTTAGAGTTTTGTTTTACAAATCAACCGTATTTTGTTTCCAACGTAGTAGTTGAATTTCTTAGAGTTTTGTTTTACAAATCAACCGTATTTTGTTTCCAACGTAGTAGTTGAATTTCTTAGAGTTTTGTTTTACAAATCAACCGTATTTTGTTTCCAACGTAGTAGTTGAATTTCTTAGAGTTTTGTTTTACAAATCAACCGTATTTTGTTTCCAACGTAGTAGTTGAATTTCTTAGAGTTTTGTTTTACAAATCAACCGTATTTTGTTTCCAACGTAGTAGTTGAATTTCTTAGAGTTTTGTTTTACAAATCAACCGTATTTTGTTTCCAACGTAGTAGTTGAATTTCTTAGAGTTTTGTTTTACAAATCAACCGTATTTTGTTTCCAACGTAGTAGTTGAATTTCTTAGAGTTTTGTTTTACAAATCAACCGTATTTTGTTTCCAACGTAGTAGTTGAATTTCTTAGAGTTTTGTTTTACAAATCAACCGTATTTTGTTTCCAACGTAGTAGTTGAATTTCTTAGAGTTTTGTTTTACAAATCAACCGTATTTTGTTTCCAACGTAGTAGTTGAATTTCTTAGAGTTTTGTTTTACAAATCAACCGTATTTTGTTTCCAACGTAGTAGTTGAATTTCTTAGAGTTTTGTTTTACAAATCAACCGTATTTTGTTTCCAACGTAGTAGTTGAATTTCTTAGAGTTTTGTTTTACAAATCAACCGTATTTTGTTTCCAACGTAGTAGTTGAATTTCTTAGAGTTTTGTTTTACAAATCAACTGTATTTTGTTTCCAACGTAGTAGTTGAATTTCTTAGAGTTTTGTTTTACAAATCAACCGTATTTTGTTTCCAACGTAGTAGTTGAATTTCTTAGAGTTTTGTTTTACAAATCAACCGTATTTTGTTTCCAACGTAGTAGTTGAATTTCTTAGAGTTTTGTTTTACAAATCAACCGTATTTTGTTTCCAACGTAGTAGTTGAATTTCTTAGAGTTTTGTTTTACAAATCAACCGTATTTTGTTTCCAACGTAGTAGTTGAATTTCTTAGAGTTTTGTTTTACAAATCAACCGTATTTTGTTTCCAACGTAGTAGTTGAATTTCTTAGAGTTTTGTTTTACAAATCAACCGTATTTTGTTTCCAACGTAGTAGTTGAATTTCTTAGAGTTTTGTTTTACAAATCAACCGTATTTTGTTTCCAACGTAGTAGTTGAATTTCTTAGAGTTTTGTTTTACAAATCAACCGTATTTTGTTTCCAACGTAGTAGTTGAATTTCTTAGAGTTTTGTTTTACAAATCAACCGTATTTTGTTTCCAACGTAGTAGTTGAATTTCTTAGAGTTTTGTTTTACAAATCAACCGTATTTTGTTTCCAACGTAGTAGTTGAATTTCTTAGAGTTTTGTTTTACAAATCAACCGTATTTTGTTTCCAACGTAGTAGTTGAATTTCTTAGAGTTTTGTTTTACAAATCAACCGTATTTTGTTTCCAACGTAGTAGTTGAATTTCTTAGAGTTTTGTTTTACAAATCAACCGTATTTTGTTTCCAACGTAGTAGTTGAATTTCTTAGAGTTTTGTTTTACAAATCAACCGTAGTTTCCAACGTTTTGAATTTTAGAGTTTTGTTTTACAAATCAACCGTATTTTGTTTCCAACGTAGTAGTTGAATTTCTTAGAGTTTTGTTTTACAAATCAACCGTATTTTGTTTCCAACGTAGTAGTTGAATTTCTTAGAGTTTTGTTTTACAAATCAACCGTATTTTGTTTCCAACGTAGTAGTTGAATTTCTTAGAGTTTTGTTTTACAAATCAACCGTATTTTGTTTCCAACGTAGTAGTTGAATTTCTTAGAGTTTTGTTTTACAAATCAACCGTATTTTGTTTCCAACGTAGTAGTTGAATTTCTTAGAGTTTTGTTTTACAAATCAACCGTATTTTGTTTCCAACGTAGTAGTTGAATTTCTTAGAGTTTTGTTTTACAAATCAACCGTATTTTGTTTCCAACGTAGTAGTTGAATTTCTTAGAGTTTTGTTTTACAAATCAACCGTATTTTGTTTCCAACGTAGTAGTTGAATTTCTTAGAGTTTTGTTTTACAAATCAACCGTATTTTGTTTCCAACGTAGTAGTTGAATTTCTTAGAGTTTTGTTTTACAAATCAACCGTATTTTGTTTCCAACGTAGTAGTTGAATTTCTTAGAGTTTTGTTTTACAAATCAACCGTATTTTGTTTCCAACGTAGTAGTTGAATTTCTTAGAGTTTTGTTTTACAAATCAACCGTATTTTGTTTCCAACGTAGTAGTTGAATTTCTTAGAGTTTTGTTTTACAAATCAACCGTATTTTGTTTCCAACGTAGTAGTTGAATTTCTTAGAGTTTTGTTTTACAAATCAACTGTATTTTGTTTCCAACGTAGTAGTTGAATTTCTTAGAGTTTTGTTTTACAAATCAACCGTATTTTGTTTCCAACGTAGTAGTTGAATTTCTTAGAGTTTTGTTTTACAAATCAACCGTATTTTGTTTCCAACGTAGTAGTTGAATTTCTTAGAGTTTTGTTTTACAAATCAACCGTATTTTGTTTCCAACGTAGTAGTTGAATTTCTTAGAGTTTTGTTTTACAAATCAACCGTATTTTGTTTCCAACGTAGTAGTTGAATTTCTTAGAGTTTTGTTTTACAAATCAACCGTATTTTGTTTCCAACGTAGTAGTTGAATTTCTTAGAGTTTTGTTTTACAAATCAACCGTATTTTGTTTCCAACGTAGTAGTTGAATTTCTTAGAGTTTTGTTTTACAAATCAACCGTATTTTGTTTCCAACGTAGTAGTTGAATTTCTTAGAGTTTTGTTTTACAAATCAACCGTATTTTGTTTCCAACGTAGTAGTTGAATTTCTTAGAGTTTTGTTTTACAAATCAACCGTATTTTGTTTCCAACGTAGTAGTTGAATTTCTTAGAGTTTTGTTTTACAAATCAACCGTATTTTGTTTCCAACGTAGTAGTTGAATTTCTTAGAGTTTTGTTTTACAAATCAACCGTATTTTGTTTCCAACGTAGTAGTTGAATTTCTTAGAGTTTTGTTTTACAAATCAACCGTATTTTGTTTCCAACGTAGTAGTTGAATTTCTTAGAGTTTTGTTTTACAAATCAACCGTATTTTGTTTCCAACGTAGTAGTTGAATTTCTTAGAGTTTTGTTTTACAAATCAACCGTATTTTGTTTCCAACGTAGTAGTTGAATTTCTTAGAGTTTTGTTTTACAAATCAACCGTATTTTGTTTCCAACGTAGTAGTTGAATTTCTTAGAGTTTTGTTTTACAAATCAACCGTATTTTGTTTCCAACGTAGTAGTTGAATTTCTTAGAGTTTTGTTTTACAAATCAACCGTATTTTGTTTCCAACGTAGTAGTTGAATTTCTTAGAGTTTTGTTTTACAAATCAACCGTATTTTGTTTCCAACGTAGTAGTTGAATTTCTTAGAGTTTTGTTTTACAAATCAACCGTATTTTGTTTCCAACGTAGTAGTTGAATTTCTTAGAGTTTTGTTTTACAAATCAACCGTATTTTGTTTCCAACGTAGTAGTTGAATTTCTTAGAGTTTTGTTTTACAAATCAACCGTATTTTGTTTCCAACGTAGTAGTTGAATTTCTTAGAGTTTTGTTTTACAAATCAACTGTATTTTGTTTCCAACGTAGTAGTTGAATTTCTTAGAGTTTTGTTTTACAAATCAACCGTATTTTGTTTCCAACGTAGTAGTTGAATTTCTTAGAGTTTTGTTTTACAAATCAACCGTATTTTGTTTCCAACGTAGTAGTTGAATTTCTTAGAGTTTTGTTTTACAAATCAACCGTATTTTGTTTCCAACGTAGTAGTTGAATTTCTTAGAGTTTTGTTTTACAAATCAACCGTATTTTGTTTCCAACGTAGTAGTTGAATTTCTTAGAGTTTTGTTTTACAAATCAACCGTATTTTGTTTCCAACGTAGTAGTTGAATTTCTTAGAGTTTTGTTTTACAAATCAACCGTATTTTGTTTCCAACGTAGTAGTTGAATTTCTTAGAGTTTTGTTTTACAAATCAACCGTATTTTGTTTCCAACGTAGTAGTTGAATTTCTTAGAGTTTTGTTTTACAAATCAACCGTATTTTGTTTCCAACGTAGTAGTTGAATTTCTTAGAGTTTTGTTTTACAAATCAACCGTATTTTGTTTCCAACGTAGTAGTTGAATTTCTTAGAGTTTTGTTTTACAAATCAACCGTATTTTGTTTCCAACGTAGTAGTTGAATTTCTTAGAGTTTTGTTTTACAAATCAACCGTATTTTGTTTCCAACGTAGTAGTTGAATTTCTTAGAGTTTTGTTTTACAAATCAACCGTATTTTGTTTCCAACGTAGTAGTTGAATTTCTTAGAGTTTTGTTTTACAAATCAACCGTATTTTGTTTCCAACGTAGTAGTTGAATTTCTTAGAGTTTTGTTTTACAAATCAACCGTATTTTGTTTCCAACGTAGTAGTTGAATTTCTTAGAGTTTTGTTTTACAAATCAACCGTATTTTGTTTCCAACGTAGTAGTTGAATTTCTTAGAGTTTTGTTTTACAAATCAACCGTATTTTGTTTCCAACGTAGTAGTTGAATTTCTTAGAGTTTTGTTTTACAAATCAACCGTATTTTGTTTCCAACGTAGTAGTTGAATTTCTTAGAGTTTTGTTTTACAAATCAACCGTATTTTGTTTCCAACGTAGTAGTTGAATTTCTTAGAGTTTTGTTTTACAAATCAACCGTATTTTGTTTCCAACGTAGTAGTTGAATTTCTTAGAGTTTTGTTTTACAAATCAACCGTATTTTGTTTCCAACGTAGTAGTTGAATTTCTTAGAGTTTTGTTTTACAAATCAACCGTATTTTGTTTCCAACGTAGTAGTTGAATTTCTTAGAGTTTTGTTTTACAAATCAACCGTATTTTGTTTCCAACGTAGTAGTTGAATTTCTTAGAGTTTTGTTTTACAAATCAACCGTATTTTGTTTCCAACGTAGTAGTTGAATTTCTTAGAGTTTTGTTTTACAAATCAACCGTATTTTGTTTCCAACGTAGTAGTTGAATTTCTTAGAGTTTTGTTTTACAAATCAACCGTATTTTGTTTCCAACGTAGTAGTTGAATTTCTTAGAGTTTTGTTTTACAAATCAACCGTATTTTGTTTCCAACGTAGTAGTTGAATTTCTTAGAGTTTTGTTTTACAAATCAACCGTATTTTGTTTCCAACGTAGTAGTTGAATTTCTTAGAGTTTTGTTTTACAAATCAACCGTATTTTGTTTCCAACGTAGTAGTTGAATTTCTTAGAGTTTTGTTTTACAAATCAACCGTATTTTGTTTCCAACGTAGTAGTTGAATTTCTTAGAGTTTTGTTTTACAAATCAACCGTATTTTGTTTCCAACGTAGTAGTTGAATTTCTTAGAGTTTTGTTTTACAAATCAACCGTATTTTGTTTCCAACGTAGTAGTTGAATTTCTTAGAGTTTTGTTTTACAAATCAACCGTATTTTGTTTCCAACGTAGTAGTTGAATTTCTTAGAGTTTTGTTTTACAAATCAACCGTATTTTGTTTCCAACGTAGTAGTTGAATTTCTTAGAGTTTTGTTTTACAAATCAACCGTATTTTGTTTCCAACGTAGTAGTTGAATTTCTTAGAGTTTTGTTTTACAAATCAACCGTATTTTGTTTCCAACGTAGTAGTTGAATTTCTTAGAGTTTTGTTTTACAAATCAACCGTATTTTGTTTCCAACGTAGTAGTTGAATTTCTTAGAGTTTTGTTTTACAAATCAACCGTATTTTGTTTCCAACGTAGTAGTTGAATTTCTTAGAGTTTTGTTTTACAAATCAACCGTATTTTGTTTCCAACGTAGTAGTTGAATTTCTTAGAGTTTTGTTTTACAAATCAACCGTATTTTGTTTCCAACGTAGTAGTTGAATTTCTTAGAGTTTTGTTTTACAAATCAACCGTATTTTGTTTCCAACGTAGTAGTTGAATTTCTTAGAGTTTTGTTTTACAAATCAACCGTATTTTGTTTCCAACGTAGTAGTTGAATTTCTTAGAGTTTTGTTTTACAAATCAACCGTATTTTGTTTCCAACGTAGTAGTTGAATTTCTTAGAGTTTTGTTTTACAAATCAACCGTATTTTGTTTCCAACGTAGTAGTTGAATTTCTTAGAGTTTTGTTTTACAAATCAACTGTATTTTGTTTCCAACGTAGTAGTTGAATTTCTTAGAGTTTTGTTTTACAAATCAACTGTATTTTGTTTCCAACGTAGTAGTTGAATTTCTTAGAGTTTTGTTTTACAAATCAACTGTATTTTGTTTCCAACGTAGTAGTTGAATTTCTTAGAGTTTTGTTTTACAAATCAACCGTATTTTGTTTCCAACGTAGTAGTTGAATTTCTTAGAGTTTTGTTTTACAAATCAACTGTATTTTGTTTCCAACGTAGTAGTTGAATTTCTTAGAGTTTTGTTTTACAAATCAACCGTATTTTGTTTCCAACGTAGTAGTTGAATTTCTTAGAGTTTTGTTTTACAAATCAACCGTATTTTGTTTCCAACGTAGTAGTTGAATTTCTTAGAGTTTTGTTTTACAAATCAACCGTATTTTGTTTCCAACGTAGTAGTTGAATTTCTTAGAGTTTTGTTTTACAAATCAACCGTATTTTGTTTCCAACGTAGTAGTTGAATTTCTTAGAGTTTTGTTTTACAAATCAACCGTATTTTGTTTCCAACGTAGTAGTTGAATTTCTTAGAGTTTTGTTTTACAAATCAACCGTATTTTGTTTCCAACGTAGTAGTTGAATTTCTTAGAGTTTTGTTTTACAAATCAACCGTATTTTGTTTCCAACGTAGTAGTTGAATTTCTTAGAGTTTTGTTTTACAAATCAACCGTATTTTGTTTCCAACGTAGTAGTTGAATTTCTTAGAGTTTTGTTTTACAAATCAACCGTATTTTGTTTCCAACGTAGTAGTTGAATTTCTTAGAGTTTTGTTTTACAAATCAACCGTATTTTGTTTCCAACGTAGTAGTTGAATTTCTTAGAGTTTTGTTTTACAAATCAACCGTATTTTGTTTCCAACGTAGTAGTTGAATTTCTTAGAGTTTTGTTTTACAAATCAACCGTATTTTGTTTCCAACGTAGTAGTTGAATTTCTTAGAGTTTTGTTTTACAAATCAACCGTATTTTGTTTCCAACGTAGTAGTTGAATTTCTTAGAGTTTTGTTTTACAAATCAACCGTATTTTGTTTCCAACGTAGTAGTTGAATTTCTTAGAGTTTTGTTTTACAAATCAACCGTATTTTGTTTCCAACGTAGTAGTTGAATTTCTTAGAGTTTTGTTTTACAAATCAACCGTATTTTGTTTCCAACGTAGTAGTTGAATTTCTTAGAGTTTTGTTTTACAAATCAACCGTATTTTGTTTCCAACGTAGTAGTTGAATTTCTTAGAGTTTTGTTTTACAAATCAACCGTATTTTGTTTCCAACGTAGTAGTTGAATTTCTTAGAGTTTTGTTTTACAAATCAACCGTATTTTGTTTCCAACGTAGTAGTTGAATTTCTTAGAGTTTTGTTTTACAAATCAACCGTATTTTGTTTCCAACGTAGTAGTTGAATTTCTTAGAGTTTTGTTTTACAAATCAACCGTATTTTGTTTCCAACGTAGTAGTTGAATTTCTTAGAGTTTTGTTTTACAAATCAACTGTATTTTGTTTCCAACGTAGTAGTTGAATTTCTTAGAGTTTTGTTTTACAAATCAACCGTATTTTGTTTCCAACGTAGTAGTTGAATTTCTTAGAGTTTTGTTTTACAAATCAACCGTATTTTGTTTCCAACGTAGTAGTTGAATTTCTTAGAGTTTTGTTTTACAAATCAACCGTATTTTGTTTCCAACGTAGTAGTTGAATTTCTTAGAGTTTTGTTTTACAAATCAACCGTATTTTGTTTCCAACGTAGTAGTTGAATTTCTTAGAGTTTTGTTTTACAAATCAACCGTATTTTGTTTCCAACGTAGTAGTTGAATTTCTTAGAGTTTTGTTTTACAAATCAACCGTATTTTGTTTCCAACGTAGTAGTTGAATTTCTTAGAGTTTTGTTTTACAAATCAACCGTATTTTGTTTCCAACGTAGTAGTTGAATTTCTTAGAGTTTTGTTTTACAAATCAACTGTATTTTGTTTCCAACGTAGTAGTTGAATTTCTTAGAGTTTTGTTTTACAAATCAACTGTATTTTGTTTCCAACGTAGTAGTTGAATTTCTTAGAGTTTTGTTTTACAAACCAACTGTATTTTGTTTCCAACGTAGTAGTTGAATTTCTTAGAGTTTTGTTTTACAAATCAACCGTATTTTGTTTCCAACGTAGTAGTTGAATTTCTTAGAGTTTTGTTTTACAAATCAACTGTATTTTGTTTCCAACGTAGTAGTTGAATTTCTTAGAGTTTTGTTTTACAAATCAACTGTATTTTGTTTCCAACGTAGTAGTTGAATTTCTTAGAGTTTTGTTTTACAAATCAACCGTATTTTGTTTCCAACGTAGTAGTTGAATTTCTTAGAGTTTTGTTTTACAAATCAACCGTATTTTGTTTCCAACGTAGTAGTTGAATTTCTTAGAGTTTTGTTTTACAAATCAACCGTATTTTGTTTCCAACGTAGTAGTTGAATTTCTTAGAGTTTTGTTTTACAAATCAACCGTATTTTGTTTCCAACGTAGTAGTTGAATTTCTTAGAGTTTTGTTTTACAAATCAACCGTATTTTGTTTCCAACGTAGTAGTTGAATTTCTTAGAGTTTTGTTTTACAAATCAACCGTATTTTGTTTCCAACGTAGTAGTTGAATTTCTTAGAGTTTTGTTTTACAAATCAACCGTATTTTGTTTCCAACGTAGTAGTTGAATTTCTTAGAGTTTTGTTTTACAAATCAACCGTATTTTGTTTCCAACGTAGTAGTTGAATTTCTTAGAGTTTTGTTTTACAAATCAACCGTATTTTGTTTCCAACGTAGTAGTTGAATTTCTTAGAGTTTTGTTTTACAAATCAACCGTATTTTGTTTCCAACGTAGTAGTTGAATTTCTTAGAGTTTTGTTTTACAAATCAACCGTATTTTGTTTCCAACGTAGTAGTTGAATTTCTTAGAGTTTTGTTTTACAAATCAACCGTATTTTGTTTCCAACGTAGTAGTTGAATTTCTTAGAGTTTTGTTTTACAAATCAACCGTATTTTGTTTCCAACGTAGTAGTTGAATTTCTTAGAGTTTTGTTTTACAAATCAACCGTATTTTGTTTCCAACGTAGTAGTTGAATTTCTTAGAGTTTTGTTTTACAAATCAACCGTATTTTGTTTCCAACGTAGTAGTTGAATTTCTTAGAGTTTTGTTTTACAAATCAACTGTATTTTGTTTCCAACGTAGTAGTTGAATTTCTTAGAGTTTTGTTTTACAAATCAACCGTATTTTGTTTCCAACGTAGTAGTTGAATTTCTTAGAGTTTTGTTTTACAAATCAACTGTATTTTGTTTCCAACGTAGTAGTTGAATTTCTTAGAGTTTTGTTTTACAAATCAACCGTATTTTGTTTCCAACGTAGTAGTTGAATTTCTTAGAGTTTTGTTTTACAAATCAACCGTATTTTGTTTCCAACGTAGTAGTTGAATTTCTTAGAGTTTTGTTTTACAAATCAACCGTATTTTGTTTCCAACGTAGTAGTTGAATTTCTTAGAGTTTTGTTTTACAAATCAACCGTATTTTGTTTCCAACGTAGTAGTTGAATTTCTTAGAGTTTTGTTTTACAAATCAACTGTATTTTGTTTCCAACGTAGTAGTTGAATTTCTTAGAGTTTTGTTTTACAAATCAACCGTATTTTGTTTCCAACGTAGTAGTTGAATTTCTTAGAGTTTTGTTTTACAAATCAACCGTATTTTGTTTCCAACGTAGTAGTTGAATTTCTTAGAGTTTTGTTTTACAAATCAACCGTATTTTGTTTCCAACGTAGTAGTTGAATTTCTTAGAGTTTTGTTTTACAAATCAACCGTATTTTGTTTCCAACGTAGTAGTTGAATTTCTTAGAGTTTTGTTTTACAAATCAACTGTATTTTGTTTCCAACGTAGTAGTTGAATTTCTTAGAGTTTTGTTTTACAAATCAACTGTATTTTGTTTCCAACGTAGTAGTTGAATTTCTTAGAGTTTTGTTTTACAAATCAACCGTATTTTGTTTCCAACGTAGTAGTTGAATTTCTTAGAGTTTTGTTTTACAAATCAACTGTATTTTGTTTCCAACGTAGTAGTTGAATTTCTTAGAGTTTTGTTTTACAAATCAACCGTATTTTGTTTCCAACGTAGTAGTTGAATTTCTTAGAGTTTTGTTTTACAAATCAACCGTATTTTGTTTCCAACGTAGTAGTTGAATTTCTTAGAGTTTTGTTTTACAAATCAACCGTATTTTGTTTCCAACGTAGTAGTTGAATTTCTTAGAGTTTTGTTTTACAAATCAACCGTATTTTGTTTCCAACGTAGTAGTTGAATTTCTTAGAGTTTTGTTTTACAAATCAACCGTATTTTGTTTCCAACGTAGTAGTTGAATTTCTTAGAGTTTTGTTTTACAAATCAACCGTATTTTGTTTCCAACGTAGTAGTTGAATTTCTTAGAGTTTTGTTTTACAAATCAACCGTATTTTGTTTCCAACGTAGTAGTTGAATTTCTTAGAGTTTTGTTTTACAAATCAACCGTATTTTGTTTCCAACGTAGTAGTTGAATTTCTTAGAGTTTTGTTTTACAAATCAACCGTATTTTGTTTCCAACGTAGTAGTTGAATTTCTTAGAGTTTTGTTTTACAAATCAACCGTATTTTGTTTCCAACGTAGTAGTTGAATTTCTTAGAGTTTTGTTTTACAAATCAACCGTATTTTGTTTCCAACGTAGTAGTTGAATTTCTTAGAGTTTTGTTTTACAAATCAACCGTATTTTGTTTCCAACGTAGTAGTTAAATTTCTTAGAGTTTTGTTTTACAAATCAACCGTATTTTGTTTCCAACGTAGTAGTTGAATTTCTTAGAGTTTTGTTTTACAAATCAACCGTATTTTGTTTCCAACGTAGTAGTTGAATTTCTTAGAGTTTTGTTTTACAAATCAACTGTATTTTGTTTCCAACGTAGTAGTTGAATTTCTTAGAGTTTTGTTTTACAAACCAACTGTATTTTGTTTCCAACGTAGTAGTTGAATTTCTTAGAGTTTTGTTTTACAAATCAACTGTATTTTGTTTCCAACGTAGTAGTTGAATTTCTTAGAGTTTTGTTTTACAAATCAACTGTATTTTGTTTCCAACGTAGTAGTTGAATTTCTTAGAGTTTTGTTTTACAAAATTAATGGTACTTGGTGTCAAATTTTCCTCAATGTATGTAATGTTTACGTTTGTGTAAATTAGTAATATATCCTTTACTATTATTGGTTACTCTCTAAGTTGATGTATATATCCTTTACTATTATTGGTTACTCTCTAAGTTGATGTTTAACGCAGGTGTCGATAAGTCTGAACCGACTGGAAAACGTCACAAACTTCACCGAGTTTGTGAAAGCCTTCAGTTTAATTGGAACAGAAATGGTTGAACTAGCCTCTGTGATGGGAGATAGGCAACACGTAAGTCCATTTTCCTTTATGAGAAGAGCAGATATTACTTAGTTTGACATCTTTATCCCAGGTGTCGCTTTAGAAACTTTGATTTGCTAACTATCACATGATGTATAGGTTCAGTTGTTGGTACTTTATAATTTGTTCCGTTCTGAACGAATCAATTTGCTAACCAACAGGTTAAACAAATTAAAATGTACGATATCTGGAAAACGACAACGTATATTTTAAGTTACTGCCCCTCCCCCAAAAAAATAACAACAGAACTGAGCGGTTATGGACTACTTAAAATCTAGGGTATCTGTGACAAAACGTAGTTCCGAAGCTGTTTATGAGTTAAAATAACTTATCAGAACTTTCGTAAATGAATGCCAGACTTAAGCCTTCTAATTAACACAAAACGCTGTGAGTTCTTTATTTTGTTTAATATTCTACTCACTATAGATTGGAAGCTAACGTTTATATTCAAAATGAAGAAACATTCAACAGCAGAAAATATTTTCTAACGATTATTTAATACACTCATTATACTTGTTAAGGATGATGTGATACACGCTTTGTGTTAGAGTGCTGGCACGGTGCCACAAAACCACCATTGTTAAACAAGGAATGTTGTCTTCCTGTTCTGAGATCAATGAAATCCATCTGATAATGCTGCTATTCTATTCAATCATTTACTTTCTTTAGTGTACCTCATTATATATGTATTAAGCAGTAAGTGAAAACCAATAATAACAAATTGTCTTATCTGCTACAGATGTGTACCGGAAGCAAATAACTTATATTTTTCACTTAAAATTAATACCTGGGGTTTCAGCATTGTGCTCCTAACAGCTTCTAGAATCTTTATATTGTTAATATCCCATTAATCACAGCAAGAAGGATCGCACACAAAATAGAAAGTTAGTTTTAGAATATTTGTAACATAACTTTGGGACCTTAAAGAAAGCTATTGTTAGAATCACAAATGTAGCGTTACTACATCGAAATTACTGTTAACTTTAGTGTTTAACTTTCACTTAAGTGTCACATTGTGGTTTGTAGCACTAAAAGAAGTGTTTCTTTCATAATTATTCAATAGACTTCGACGAAGCCTCATTTTGTTCAATAATGTAATGACGGAGATGTTTTGGTTTAGTTTGTTTTTGAATTTCGCGCTATGTTACACGAGGGCTACCAGCGCCGGCCGTCCCTGATTTTTCGGTGTAACACAACCCACCGCCAACTTTTACCAACGAATAATGGGATTCACCGTCACATTATAACGCTCCCACGGCTGAAAGGGCGAGCATGTTTGGTGAGATAAGGAATCGAAACCCTCAGATTAGGAGTCGAGTGCTTTAACCACGTGGCCATGCCGAACCTTAACGAAAATGTAGTTTGTATTCTCAAGACGGCTGGTATGGGTATTAAACCTTTTATTATAATAAAGTAAAGAACAACGTTTCAACCTTCTTAGATCATCTTCAGGTAAACGGTCGTTGGCAAACTCTCTTTAGAAATACTGTTCTTTACTTTATTTTAATTAAAGTTTTCATACCCACACCAGCCGTCTTGAGAACATAGAGGCTATTCCGTATACACGTGTTCATCTCTCTGTAATGATGTGTGGCAAGTTATATACATAAGAATAAGGTGATAAGACACGTGAATTATTTACTTAAAACTGTTATAGAAGTTCAACCAGATAGTACATGAAGAGGTTTACTAGACTAAAGCGATCTATGAATACTTTCGTGCATGGACTTGAGGGATCTCTAAACAACCAGAAGTACAGAGTTCTGTGACTTCTAAATGTTTGTTGTTTTTACACATGTACAGGTTATCCTGATGCACATGTTATCTTATGGTTATAATAATCCATATTTTATTCTCAGGTTAGCCTGGTCCATGTTTTATGTTCAGTACTGTTATGACTCCAGACTGCTCAGAATGACCTGGACTGACCATTCTCTGAACACTTTCGTCTTCTAAGAGGACTTTTGAATTCTTCTTATTGTGCAAAAATAACATCACATAAGTAGATTTTACTTACTTAAACATATACATCAGTGGCCTAAAACAATTAAGACCATCCCGAATAAGATCTGAATGCTTTAGCAGCCTTCCAAATGACCTTAAGGACTGATTAGTGAATGCTCCTTACACATGCTTAAAATTGCGTGAATTGAATAATTTATGTTACAACTTTAATGAGGTTTAAACTAGGTACTCTGACCTGATTGGTTTTTAAATGCTTTTACATCTGGTTATACTCGTATTGGCTTACCCGTCACACCAAATATGCTCACCCTTTCAGCCATGAGGGCGTTATATGTTACGGTCAATCCCACTATTCGTTGGTAAAAGAGTAGCCCAAGAGTTGGTGGTGGGTGGTGATGACTAGCTGCCTTCCCTCTAGTCTTACACTGCTAAATTGGGGATCGCTAGGGCAAATAGTCCTCGTGTAGTTGTTTTGCGCGAAATTTAAAAACAAACAAAAATACATATTGGCTCAGTCTAACTTGTATCTAAATGCTCTCGTCGTTGTTCATAGAACGGTCAGTAAGTATCGAGAAAAGACAATCTCTGTATACTATCACACATGTTAAGTCTTTATAAATATTAATTATTTGATTAGTCATTGGTTTCTTTGCCTTTAAACACAGTTAGAATGACAATAGACCTGAGTAGTCATTGATACATTTTGCAAAAGACTAGAATAAACTGTTCTGGGTTATTTTGAAAGTCAGCACGTAGGTTTAGGATGACTTTGGCTAGTCAAATGACCATCATATGTCAATGATTTCCTAGAAAATTAGTTTAGAATACAGTTCTTTCCTTTAATAAGATTTTCTCCATGAATCGACTTCTTTGATTAAATTGTTATAAAAATGGTATTTCTAAACAGTAGTTACTGATATCTATATTTGAGGAAAATAAATGATTAAACACGTGAATCAATATAAAAATAAAACGAAACTTTGTATGAAGCTTGAAGTTTAAAGTTCGTGTTAAAATACATTTCAAATGATTTTGATTTTATCGGGAAAAAGAAAGGAAAACAGTCTTTGAAACTGTAACAATGAGTTGAACTTGCCATATTATAAAGTTTGTGATGCAAATAACCAATTTGTAATAGTAAGTTTAAATGTGTAGTTTAATTTTTAAGTATGGTAGTACTTAGTAGTAGATATCAACAAGGATTCCAAATAATTCACGTGCTGATAAACTACTCTATTGAATTTCTCAGAAAAAACCAACCACTCAAAGTATTGGTTACGAAGTAATACCCGTGTATATGCTAATAATATGCTTAAAAGATCGTTAAAATTTCCGTTATAAGAATTCAAAAATTTCTAAAAGAACAACGTCAACTACCTATCTTCCTCATCATGTCAGCGGGCTACACCCTAGACAGCTCCGACTATTGCTACAATACTTCTCTAGCTTATATGATTGATCTGTCGGTGTTCGCCTTTAATATGCCAATAAATATATACAATGTTTTATAAATTGTAAACATTTTGTACGTATTTAAATATATTTTAAACTCGACAGATGGCGCTACATATCGATGAGTAGACACGTGGCAATTTCTAAAGGTAAAGTATATACTATATACAAGTGCAAAATAAAAACGTAAGAATATTAACAAACTATGAATTTTGAAATGATATAAGAATTCTGCTACAATAGTAAAGATACAATGATCTAGACCACAATTAAAATGTATAACATTTAATCTCTACTTTGACAGTTTTTAGCACTAATCTCTAGGCCAAAGTAAGGATTATATTTTATCAATTTACGGTTGTGGTTTTACATCTGCAGAAATTTATCGCAGAGTCTAACCAGCATCACGTAAAGCTTTTATCCAAACTCACTGTTCTACTGTCAGATCTCTACGCCTGTTGGGTCGTGTTGAAGGTTTATTTACGGATGTTGATTGCACTATGTAACAAATCCCCCCTAGTGACACAGTGGTATATCTGCGGACTTATACACTAAAAACCGAGTTTCGATACCCGTGGTGGGGAGAGAACAAATAGCCCATTGTGTAGCTTTATGTTTAGTTCTAAACAAACAAAATGTAAGAAATTTTGTTCCTGGATAGCATGTGTTATTTCTTAATTGCTTATGTTGTAAAAGTACAGAAAATGACCATTACTCCCTTCAAACTTTGTTTTATGACCTGATAATGAAATTTAGAAATTAATCTATTTTCTATTTTCTAAAACAGGCAAATTTGCACATTTTAATTTACATAAGGTTTAAATAAAATGACATATGAATCAAGATTTACATGTATTTATACTAAAGTTATACAAAAATGTTTAAAAGTTTCTCGAGATTTGCGACTGTAATGTAAATCACTTTCTCGTATCAGCCACCAAATATAGTCTCCCATTTTTGTTATACGTTCCCAAGTCACAAAAGCAAAGTTTGAAGAGAAAAATAGGTCTTTTCCATTTACTTTAGGCATAAGCAATTGGAAAATAACACTTTCTGCGCAGGAACAAGAAAAAGTAAACATTTTGTTACATAATGTCATCTGATTTCTTCTAGAATACGTCAATATCATATGTTAGATCCTTGTTAGCTTCTTTCTATATAGATAAGTTACTGCATGGAATACTATGACCCTAAATATGATCAGTATGTTCATTCAACCCTATGACATGTTCTTGGTATATAGAAATTCTAAAAAATAAGTATTCTCACCCGAGTTCATTCATTTGTCAACAGGAATTAGTAAATCATTACAAAAGAGTGAAAATATACATTTTGTAATAGCATACAAGAATTATCCCCAAAAATTGAAAAAAAAAATTGACAAAATATTATCTTGTCTAACACTTTAAACAGTGTTAAAAATTTAACGGATCATTGATTGTTGGTGGGATTGCTATAAGAAGTATCCGAAATAAAATAAATTGTTCTTTTCTTTAATTTCGTCCAAAACTACACGAGGGCTATCTGCGCTAGCTGTCCCTAATTTAGCAGTGTAAGACTAGACGAAAGACAGATAGTCATCACCACCCACCGCTAACTCTTGGGCTGCTCTTTTATCAACGAATAGTGGGATTGACCTGCATAATATAACGTTCCCACGGCTGAAAGGACGAGTATGTTTGGCGCGAGGGGGATGCGAACCCACGACCCTCGGATTACGAGTCGAACGCCTTAACCCACTTGGCCATGCCGGACCGTGAAATAAATGCCGCAATCAAAAGTACGCCAACAAGTGAAGTGATACTAATTGTATATATTTTAAAACGATTTTCAACCTCCACTTTGGTAGAAAAATTTAGACTGTTTCAATTAGCTCTATGTATCACGAGGTCAACCAGCTATGGATTGCAAATCGATTTAAAATCTTTCCAACTAGTATAGCTTTACTACTTTGAGTACGTTTTATTACATCATTTGTTTTGAATACATCTTACAGCAATTCTACAAATAAACAACAATCACTACCTTACTTTAAAATATTACTTTAGTTTCTTCTATTTATACAATAACATACTATTGCTATTACTTTAAACTTATTGTTTATTAGCTAAATACAAAGCTACAGAACATACTATCTGTACTTTGCCCACCATGAGTATTGAAAACAATTTCTATTGTTGTAACTATGCAGACATACCGTTGCGCCATTGAGGGACTGGAACTTGTTAACCGAAAGACATCTCTTGAGATCTTCCGGACGTTTATTTTAAAAGGGCATTGCGAACGTCTATTTGAAGTCTTTATATATCAGGTTGTTTCATTAGAAATATTTAATTCAAATAAAGTTCATACAATAAACAACAATATTTTGAGAGATGATCATCGTTTTCCATTGTCTCTGGTTCCTTATAAGCGTCGCATCCTATTATCATCCTAGTATATCTGTTGTTTCCAGTTACATTTTGGAGTTTATATCATTTTCAGGATGTGAGAGATGAACGACGACGTTCCCAGATGAAGGTAGCAAGACAAATTTTACTGCGGTCAACAACAATGTTACTAACATCAGCTAAGGTAGGAAAATATGACCTTAATTTATTATTCATAAATATTCTGTGTTACTGTAAAAATACATTTTTATATTAATTTGAAATGTATTTTAGCTCTATTTTTAAAAAAGGTATTTTGCGAAGTTATTGATGTTACACATGGATTTATATGGACTCTTTGTTATTTAATTGAAAATGAATGAAGTACTCTTTCAGTGCACGTGGAAGACACGTGAGTGACACGTGAAGAGTGAAATCTGATCATCTCACTCTGTCTTACTATGTAGGTAAATACTGGGTTTGGTCAAGCGGTTAGCTAGTCAAAAACTGACATAAAACAGATTTTTGTGAAATAACGGTTTATGTTGTTACAGTTAAGTCTAGTATATCTTAAACTGTTTGGCTTTTATTTACCGTTTTTATAAAACTACTGAATTTCTTGTTGTTTGTTTCTTTCGGGTATTTGCATAACCCTACTAAACGACGGCTGGCTGTTTCCAAACTTGATAGCCTTGAGAGAAAGGTATTTACTTAATAACATCTATTGCCAACCTCTGGGCTGATCTAATCATATAGTGAGTTTTGATCATCCATGGCCAACCTCTGGGCTGGTCTAACCATATAGTGAGTTTTGATCATCCATGGCCAACCTCTGGGCTGGTCTAATCATATAGTGAGTTTTGATCATCCATGGCCAACCTCTGGGGTGGTCTAACCATATAGTGAGTATTGATCATCCACGGCCAACCTCTGGGCTGGTCTAATCATATAGTGAGTTTTGATCATTACTCTTATAACACACCCATGAACACAAAATTCGAAACAACTCGGATTTTGGATCTACGTTCGTGGTTCGGTAGACTAACCCTTGGGCCACACCTGATTCTTTAAATTTCAAATAAGTTGTTTATCTTTAAGAGTTTTTGAATGATAAACTTAGTAAAGGAAAAAAACAAATGCATGCATTATGTTGAAATAACCTTATTTTTGAACCTTTGAGAGATTTCATGTTTATCGAACGTAGTTACAAGGAGTTGATTTAATAAAACTTCGGTAAAGAGATTCAATATAAAATATAAGTTAGGGTTTCATTTATCGTTTTAAAAGAAAAGAAATAAAAAAAATTGTAATCAGAAAATTTTCTTTCAAAGCGAACACAAGTTCAACTCGTCGAAGCTTGTTTATTCAGTTGTTTTAAAACATAGCAACATTGGGGATCGAACTTCTCTCTTAGTTTTCTGGTACTTTTAAATATATATTGGATTAGAAGGATAAGAAGTGATAAACAGTGTTGATGTAAACACTTTATCAATACTTTTTGCCCTATGGTTACGCAGGAGTTTTGGTATAATTATTAAAAACAATAACAAAAATTACATCAATGGTCTAAGTTTTGAGACGACACTAGTCTATTTCACGTTGTTTTGAGACGACACTAGTCTATTTCACCTTGTTTTGAGACGACACTAGTTAATTAAACGTTGTTTTGAGACGACACTAGTCTATTTCACGTTGTTTTGAGACGACACTAGTCTATTTCACGTTGTTTTAAAACGACACTAGTTTATTTCACGTTGTTTTAAAACGACACTAGTTTATTTCACGTTGTTTTGAGACGACACTAGTCTATTTCACGTTGTTTTGAGACGACACTAGTCTATTTCACGTTGTTTTAAAACGACACTAGTTTATTTCACGTTGTTTTGAGACGACACTAGTCTATTTCACGTTGTTTTGAGACGACACTAGTCTATTTCACGTTGTTTTGAGACGACACTAGTTAATTAAACGTTGTTTTGAGACGACACTAGTCTATTTCACGTTGTTTTAAAACGACACTAGTTTATTTCACGTTGTTTTAAAACGACACTAGTTTATTTCATGTTGTTTCAAGACGACAATAGTCTATTTCACGTTGTTTTGAGACGACACTAGTCTATTTCACGTTGTTCTTTGATTATTAATAAATCGAGACAGGTTCTATGTATATTACATAACATAACGGTTTAAACGTGGAACTGTATGCCTTGCGGAGAAGTCGGGTGTTGAATGTCATTTGTGGAGAGGCACACGTATATATAATTGGAGAGAAGAGATACACGAGCGAAGAACTATGTATTACCTAATGTTTCCATGGCAACGCACTATTGATTGCTTGGATTTATACTTCTCTCAGACAACATTTATGCTATATAGAAATTCTTCATGTTTTAGCTACACCACCGTAATGTTATTCAAGCCATCATGAACGTATTGGTATATATTCCTCTTTTCATGGTTGATATTTCTGTATTTTTATTATTAATATTACTGTCTAGCTCTGACTTCAAAAGTAGATACGAAAGAGCTGTATTCTGACTTGACGTTATATATTTTCTTCCAGATTTCTCGTGTATCGATATCATCAGGTAAAATGCTCTGATCGTTCTTGTAATAAACAGTTTAAAGCAAGATTAGTTTGTAAATGAAAGAAACTCACAGACTGAAAGACTTGGAACATGTATAATCAAGACGGCTATTAAAACTTTAATTAAAAGTAAGTACAGAACAACGACCTTCTTAGGTCATATTCAGGTTAACAACAAGGTGTTTCGTAATCACGAATTATAAAGTGTTTTAGTTCGCTAAAATGGAATCGGGTGGTTTTGCTTTTACCAACTACGGCCATTTTGTTCGTTTCTAATAACGAACGTCCATTAACGTTTTTATTACACAGACAGAAAGACGAATGATTGAAACATGCTTATAATGAACAGGCGAACCGTAAAATAGTAACCAGTTGGTGTTCTTTTAGTTACTTTAGTTTTATTTTCCTTCTCTCGATTGGTTTCTTGGGTCATAACTTACACTCTCATTCAAACTTAAACTGGACATAACCGCAACGGATCATTGAGACAAAGAAGAATATTTATTTGTTTCGTCGTTTCGGTTGAGCCCTACGTGTTAACAATGCCTGAATGTTTTCGGTGAGCCACCGTGGGATGAAAAGATATTGATTTTAAGTATACTTTACAGTTTTGTTAACCAATCCTGAAATGGACTAAAGATAATTAAGACCCAAACATCTTTAATAACTGTCCCCAAAATACTGTTTAATTAGGGGGGGCATTTGATTTATAAGAATACATAACGACACTTTAACACAAATGCGAAACGAACGTCATCATTTTGCTTGTTTTCAAATTACTTTTAAAGCGTGGTGATTATGAGACCAAATTCACAATAACCTTAAGTTTATCAATGAGTTAAAATGTGTCTTCCATGTTCGTAGGAGAGAGAACTGTGTTTTTATAAACATATAAATAATCAAAATGAATTCTCACAATTTCGTTCAATTCCAATTATCCAATAATCTTTCTTGAGCTTCTAGTTTATGGAGCAGTTGATAAAACGAGTAGAGAAGGTTTTTATGACCTGAAAGATATTAACTGTGGGATGAATTCAAACTTATTGATTATTCACCTTGTCTGTTCCAAACACAGAAGATATAAGCAGAGTTTGAAACTCCTCGTGCCTTTTATCAGTGTCATTCGTTATCACTTATGGGCAAGATACGTTATGGGAAATATATTAGACTCTTGTATTTGACACCAAAATCTTTAGAGAGGCTCTCAAGTCAACAAATTAACTTCAGAAGATTTAAAAAGGTTCCAATATTTTAAATGAGTGTAAGTACAGAAAGAAAACAAAATTATATGAAGTCTGCAGTGTTAGTGAAAGCTCGAAAGGTTTCGTGAATTAATTTAAAGTCAGGATAAAAGGCAGATTATTTGTCTTTTTTTTTGTAGGCATGTCTACGCCATCCTGACTGTGAAACGGTACGTGAGAATCGTGACACGGTGTTTTTACAGATGAGAAGAGCTATAGACCTGATTCACTGTGTTATTAAAGATGGAGTCATTCCAGATTTGGTAGCCACCTATCGGGGAAATACTACTCCGAAGAGAAATGGAAGTAATACCAGCAAACAAATCAAACGTTCCAATACTTCGGTCTGGCAACTTAAAGAGCTCGAACAATATTTTACAGTACACAACGCCATGAAGAAATTTGAGGCAAGTCGATTTTCTGTCATTTTAATATCAGTGTTCTGTCGAGAAAAAGTTTATCTTAATCGGAAAATATTTATTTTGCACATTTCTTCCAAAAGAAGAACAGATTTAATTTTTATATACCACTAACAATTTCCAGCACTAACAGCACTAGAATTTATTAAAGACTTATATCACACGTAGAAGTGTTGTTGTTGTTTTTTTTGTTGTTATGTTTTTCAGGAATTGTTAGAAAGAATTAATAAAACGTTCGCCGTGCCTGCCTTCAGGGAACAACTGTTAAGTGCCTTAGAAGCTGTTATGGAGCGAACTCAGGATTTCACGGATTCGGCCTACACTTCCCACGAACACAGAGAAAATATTCTTATTCTGCGTGAACGAACTAAAGTTGAAGTAAATCACTTGCTGAAGATAGGAGTTGAAATGGTACGTGTTTAGTAAGGCTCGTGTTGATGTACTTTAGTAAGGGTCGTGTTGATGTACTTTAGTAAGGGTCGTGTTGATGTACTTTAGTAAGGGTCGTGTTGATGTACTTTAGTAAGGGTCGTGTTGATGTACTTTAGTAAGGGTCGTGTTCATGATTGTTGTTACATCTTAGTAACAGTACGCAATGATTGTTGTCCTACTTTAGTAAGTTTCGTGTTCATGATTGTTGTCAGACCTCGGTAACGGTACGTGTTGATTCTTGACGTACTTTTATAAGATTTGTGTTGGTAATTTTTATATGTAAAAACGGCTCGTTTGGGTTGAGAAAATATTTTACATAGAAGAGCGAACAACGTTTCGACCTTCTTCGGTCATCGTCAGGTTCAAACATGTGGTTAGCTTTCAGTCAATTACCTCTTTCTTTCTTTGTGAACCTACATATTTTTTACATATATATATTTCTCAACAAGTGGGTTTCTCGACATCACTGATTATTATTTCATCACGTGTTGATAATTGCTGTTATACATCATTAATAGTACATGTAATAACACTGCAAGTGGTTTTACACTTCTGGTTTCTTTAATTATTGAGATATTAAGATAACGTTTTCATTATTGTTAATGTTTTATATTGTAAAACTAAACAATATCATTAAATATTTTACTTTTCACTATCTAATATGTATATTGAATACAGGTACAGTCGGACTATTTCCGTTATTTTCAATTCATCGTTTGCAAATACAAAGAAGTAAAAATTATATTTTGTTTGAATTTCGCGCAAAGCTACCCAAGGTTATCTGCGCTAGCCGTCCTTAATTTAACAGTGTAAGAATAGAAAGAAAACAGCTAGTCATCACCACCCACCGCCAACTCATGGGGTACTTTTTACCAAAGAATAGTAGGATTGACTGTACCATTGTAACGCTTCCACGGCTGAAAGAGCGAGCATGTCTGGTATGATGAGGATTCGAACCCGCGACCCTGATATTACGGCCCCAAAATACATTTAACTAATTGTCATAATAATCTGAACCACTATTTACATGGCTCGGCATGGCCAAGCGTGTTAAGGCGTGCGACTCGTAATCTGAAGGTCGCGGGTTCGCATCCCCGTCGCGCCAAACATGCTCGCCCTCTCAGTCGTGGGGGCGTTACAAAGTAACGGTCAATCCCACAATTCGTTGGTAAAAGAGTAGCCCAAGAGTTGGAGGTGGGTAGTGATGACTAGCTGCCTTCCCTCTAGTCTTACACTACTAAATTAGGGACGGCTAGCACAGATAGCCCTCGAGTAGCTTTGTGCGAAATTTAAACAAACAAACAAACTATTCACATGGTAATATTCTGGTAGTTTATAGTAGCCACACTGTTTTCTAGTGGGTTTGAAACCAGTTCTGTTCATCAACACTACCGAGAGTCTAAAGTTCTAAAAGCTTTCTCTTCATTACTACGACTCACAATATGAATTCATTTGGTTAATTCTTTACAATACTCTAAGCCTTTTCTTCTCGTAGTACTATTACTAATCCTCTAGATAAGTCTTTAATTTGTATTTTAAATAACTTAGATTGCCCGTGCTCTAAAACTGTTAAAGTATTAACTGTCTTTAGTGTAAACGCTACTAAGTAACTGAATTAATATCGAAATTAATCCCTTTAACAAGTCAGAGCACAAAAACTCTGGATAATTTAGGGTATCAACTATCTGCTTATATAGAATTACTAATCTCATTGTAACAAATACATTTTATTTAATGGTGGAAAAAATTAAACTTTTTTGTGAATAATTTGAGAATAGTTTCACAAAATTACATTGAAAATTATTATTGGTGATTTATAGTTTTCGAGTTTTCAGAGATTTATTCAAAATATTATTATGCATCGTGAAAATAACTTTTTATTTGACAGCTTTATTTATTGATTGAAAAATGCATTTAAGAAAGTCCAAAGACACTAAATTATAGCGATAGGGTTTTAAAAAGCAACGAGAATAATAATATTATATACTTATGTTTAGAAGTTCTTCATAGTATTTTGTTTTTCAAAATATTTCCTTGACGTGTTGCGCCTTTTGTACATGTTCTCAATTTTATGCTGTAAAAACCAACAGTAATCTCCCATCATCGCAGGATTCAATTATTCTTCATATCATATTGGAAGAAGCCTAAGTAGTATTGTAAAAAATACATCTTTTGTGAGATTCCAGACCACCTTTTCGTGCAGTTCTCGAGCATGTCATCAAACATGACACCATAGTTTCATATTTGTGATTGTGTAAGAACTATTTGATAACCAGTTGAGAGTGAGTTCCGTACAAGTTTTCTGATTGAATATTGCATCAGAGTTATCATCTCTCTGCACTATAACCCAATTAAAATATCTGTTTTGATCTTACTTCAAAGCTTCTTTAAAACTTGTTTGATACATATGTGAATCCATTACTATATTAGTTTGTCCTTTAAAACTTCTCTGATACATATATATATCCATTACTATATATAGTTTGTCCTTCTTTAAAACTTGTCTGATACATATATGAATCCATTACTATATTAGTTGGGCCTTCATTAAAACTTGTCTGATACATATATGAATCCATTACTATATTAGTTTGTCCTTTTTTAAATCTTGTCTGATACATATATGAATCCATTACTATATTAGTTTGTCCTTCTTTAAAACTTGTCTGATACATATATGAATCCATTACTACATTAGTTTGTCCTTTTTTAAAACTTGTCTGATACATATATGAATCCATTACTATATTAGTTTGTCCTTTAAACCATGTCTGATACATATATGAATCCATTACTATATTAGTTTGTCCTTAAAACTTGTCTGATACATATATGAATCCATTACTATATTAGTTTGTCCTTGGAAAGTTGTCTGATACATATATGAATCCATTGCTATATTAGTTTGTCCCTTAAAACTTATCTGATACATATATGAATCCATTACTATTTTAGTTTGTCCTCCTATCTAATTTTCTCTCACTGCCCGTTCCTTTTCAAAACGATTTTTCTCATTCGGCTGTTCCAGAGATACGAAAAACAACAATCTTTGCTACTTACAATATGTAGACCTATCAAGGGTGCAAAAACTTATAAAAAAACCTTTAATTTCTATCTCTGGTGATAATATGTGACGGCATCAAGCATAGTGTGCATAGTTTGATAAGTTTCTTTCATATTCACAGCATGAGTAGGATGAACCAATGGCTTAGTTCCTGTTGTACAGCTTTAAAGTTAACTGTACCTTCACTGTAAATGAGAACCAAGAAGTTCCCCATGTTGTTTTGATAGAGACAAGTCAAGAACCAGATAAATACCTTCACTGTAAATGAGAACCAAAAAGTTCCTCATGTTGTTTTGATAGAGACAAGTCAAGAACCAGATAAATACCTTCACTGTAAATGAGAACCAAGAAGTTCCCCATGTTGTTTTGATAGAGACAAGTCAAGAACCAGATAAATACCTTTACTGTAAACGAGAACCAAGAAGTTCCTCATGTTGTTTTGATAGAGACAAGTCAAGAACCAGATAAATACCTTCACTGTAAACGAGAACCAAGAAGTTCTCCATGTTGTTTTGATAGAGACAAGTCAAGAACCAGATCATTTACTTCTTACTGTGTGATCAGATGAGGAAGTTTACGTTGAGGTGTGACAAGAATAGAATTACTAGATGAAGATGATTACTTGTCTTCTTCAGAAGATAAGTCCATAAGACAATTCATATGAGATATTGGATATTTAATGAATTGTTCAGTTTTGCCAAATGTCCAAAAGATTAGTCATACAAAAATAACAATTTTCTCTGTACTTATTCAGCCACTGTGTTAAGCCAGTTGTGCAAACTGTACAATCCACATATAGAACCAAATGATTTTCTTTGTCACCAGTGTTACATAATGATAGTAAGCTACCTTTCCCGCGCGTGTGATGCTTTTGCCTCGTGAAACTGTAATATATTTTGCACAAATATAGTAGAAACTGTTTGAGTGGTGTTTGCACGTTTGGACTTTACTTGAACTGGAGGCAATCAGCATTTCAAATAATTTTCTATAAAATATCAAATAATTTATGTTTAAAGAACTAGAGTTTGACAGATTTTAAACAACAAAGAAAAACTTGTGGCAGGAATACATTTTGTGACTCGATTTATTTGCAAGACTGTGTTGTGATGCAAATATTTTAGTTTGTAAATTCGCACACTAAGCATTATTCAACTATTGTTTCACAAGCTTGTCTGTTTCGTTTTCTTGTCTATTTGTCCCTTTATCTTTTTGTCCATTTATTTCATTATTTGGCTGTTTATCGCTTTAGATCCTTCTATCTATCTAAACATAGCCTCCCAGCTTTCTCCTGTAATCGTGCTTATCTCTCTCAGATGTGTGTGAGTATATTTTTTATTCCTATTTTCAGGACCAAGCTGGTTCTCTGTCACCGACTGAAGACCTTGAAATATCTATTCAACATATTATGAAAGCATGCAAGGACTTGAAGAAACAGGTAAAACCAACATATTCAGCTTTTCTATAAACCGATTATGTCCTAATATCAATAATGTAGATTCTTGCGTTCGCTTGTATCTAAACAAAAGTCAATAAATCATTTGTTCTGTGTAAATGATGGGCAAAAAACTTTCGTTCGCTCCTGTAAAAAAAAAAACATGTTACCTGTGATGTGTAACATAAATTGAACAATAAGGAAACTCGCTAATTATTGGTTACTTAAGAATATTTCTCTCGGTGACATATCTTAAAATACGTTTCATATCTAATTTTACTTCAGTCGTATAGAATTATTAGTACAACAAAGAAAGTGACATTAGATTATCAACTCATTTTAACTGAGAAAATTAGATTCTCAAACAGTTAAAGTACTGATATTTTTAACTTGAGCTGTACTAAACAGTTCGGACAAAGTAGACAAGATTCATGTGAAATACCCTTCATGTAGAACTGCACTTGTTACTGCAAGTACCTTGGTCAAATGGTAGACATTCCCATCAAACCTTGGTAAGTAACCTCAGGTGCAAGTCCTAACTTAAAGTGTTTCTAAACATGATACGGCTGTCACTTTAACAGCTTTATATCTGTTTCCGGAGTGCGACACTAATATAAGCCATAGCAATAAACCTGTGTTATGATAATGTATTTATATTTACCGTGCACTATGAAAATAATACTGTCATGGTTCATAAATAAATCAGTTGAAGGGGGACATTGAGAATTATTCATAACAAGCTCTATTAAATATGTTGACAACGAAGAATACTTGGATGTTACACAGATAAAGAAAAGGACGTACCGACAACAGTAGAAGGACTAGTTCCTACATAGATAAATTGAGGACGTACCGACAACAGTAGAAGGACTAGTTCCTGCATAGATAAATTGAGGACGTACCGACAGCAGTAGAAGGACTAGATGCTACACTCATAAAGTACAGGACGTACTGACAAGAGTAGAAGGACTAGTTCGTACACAGAAATACAGGATGTATTGACAACATTAGAAGGATTAGTTGTTACAGAGATATAGTAAGTGACGTATTGACAACAGTATTAGGAATAGTTGGTACACAGATAAAATACAGAACGAACTGACAACAGAGGAAGCACTAAATGCTACGCAGGCAAAGTACAGAAGATACTGACAACAGTAGAAGTACTAGTTGCTAACAAAGTAATGTACCGGGCGTGTTGCAGGTGGAAGACTTGGTTGCTAGATAGCAAAACACAGGACGTACTGACAACAGTATAAGGGCTAGTTGCTACACAGGTAAAGCAGAGGACGTACTGACAACATTATAAGGACTAGTTGCTACACAGGTAAAACAGAGGACGTACTGACAACAGTATAAGGACTAGTTGCTACACAGGTAAAGCAGAGGACGTACTGACAACATTATAAGGACTAGTTGCTACACAGGTAAAGCAGAGGACGTACCGACAACAGTATAAGGACTAGTTGCTACACAGGTAAAGCAGAGGACGTACTGACAACATTATAAGGACTAGTTGCTACACAGGTAAAACAGAGGACGTACTGACAACAGTATAAGGACTAGTTGCTACACAGGTAAAGCAGAGAACGTACTGACAACATTATAAGGACTAGTTGCTACACAGGTAAAGCAGAGGACGTACTGACAACAGTATAAGGACTAGTTGCTACACAGGTAAAGCAGAGGACGTACTGACAACATTATAAGGACTAGTTGCTACACAGGTAAAGCAGAGGACGTACTGACAACAGTATAAGGACTAGTTGCTACACAGGTAAAGCAGAGGACGTACTGACAACATTATAAGGGCTAGTTGCTACACAGGTAAAGCAGAGGACGTACTGACAACAGTGTAATGACTACTTACTACCCAGATAAAGAGAGAACATCAAGTGTAGAGCATTTGTTGCACGTCTGACAATGATGTCATTCGGCCATACATTCTCTTGCAAATGAAAATAATAGTGAGAACAATTATTGTTCACTTTTAACATTGTTAGCGTGTTGAGCGTGTAAGTTTGGGATTAGCGCCCTCTGATGATAATTATTTTAATGGAAATAGTTTTATCATAATTTTATTATTTTTATATATTTTATAAAGTTTAAAGTGCCTGTTGATTATTTTCGTGGTTGCTGTCGGTTGTGGAGAGGATACTGCTATTTTTAGGGTTTTAATTATAATAAATTCAAGATATCGCATGCATATTACCATAATTTGAATTATAATTTGAGTGAAAATAATCCTAACAGTGTCATGATAGAAAAGGATGTTGTTGTAATGGTTAATCAGGCTCTTGAGCCATGAAAGCTGTTTCTAGGGTATGGCAAACATGATTTTAAATTGTATTTACAGAAATATTAAATCTAAAGAGGTTATTACATTGTATAGATCAGTGGTTACTGTATTATTAAGTATTAAATCTAAAGAGGTTATTACATTGTATAGATCAGTGGTTACTGTATTATTAAATATTAAATCTAAAGAGGTTATTACATTGTATAGGGCAGTGGTTACTGTATTATTAAATATTAAATCTAAAGAGGTTATTACATTGTATAGGGCAGTGGTTACTGTATTATTAAATATTAAATCTAAAGAGGTTATTACATTGTATAGGGCAGTGGTTTGTTCAGTCTTGGGCTCCTCACCGCAGAAATAACGTCGAATTCTTTGAAATTAGGCTTACTGAAAGGGTACGTTGAGTAAAGGGGTTTTCATATGAGGAGAAAGTAAGGTCCTTAAAACGTTTTTTACTTGAAAAATAAAAGTTATAGTGGATCTCATTGAAGTGTTTAAGGTTGTAAAATGAGTTGATGATGCATCACAGGGAGAATTATAGAACCAAGGAATATAAATACAGTTGGTAATGTTGATGCATTAACACTTCCAATACTTCACAGGGAGAACTATAGAACCAGGGGACACAAATACAGGGTTTAGCAAGTTATAAGTTGTCTTAAGCTAAGACAGTTTTATTTTACAAATAGGGTGGTTGGCCAATGAAATGAGATGCTTTCGGATATTGTAGAGAAAGTCGATTTGTGTGAGTTTAAAAGAAAACGTAATCCATATATTAATGACAAGGGCTGACATTATTTATTTTTATTTAATAGCTTTAGTTTGGTTTAGAAGATGGCAGAACGAAATGGTCCAACAGGCACCATGTTGTCCTTAAACACTGTTAATGTTTTGGGTTATTTTACCTCGGCAAGCCACTAGCATTATAATAATCTCGTATATACTTTAAACTATTAATCGCTTTATTTTTTAAGTGGAACTCAAGAGTTATTACAGTCATGATAGTGAAAATATATCAGGATCTAAAAAGTAAATGATTTGATTGTAATCATGGACAAAAGCAAGTCCAGCAATCCAACACTTTAGTCCAGCAGTCCAACACTTTAGGGCTTGACTAATTCTTTCTTTTTAACGTTGTCTGTCACAGTATATGTTACGGCCACTTGTTACTTTTAACAATTTAGCGTTTTCGTCTGTTTCTGCAGCTCCAAGATACAACTCTTGATCACTCGGATGAACTTTTCAAAGTGACAAATGAAGTGGAATTGATGAATCGTTTGAAGAACGCAGCGGTCACTGGTGACCGGAATAAATTAGGAGGATACGCAGAGAAGTTTAGCGAGCACGTTGACCATCTGCAGGAGGTAGGTTCAATATTGTTCACCATGTTGACCATCTGCAGGAGGTACGTTCAATATTGTTCACCATGTTGACCATCTGCAGGAGGTACGTTCAATATTGTTCAACATGATGACTTTTACAGGAAATCTTTATTTGTTTTCTCGTGAAGTTTGTTTGAACAAGACAGGGCGATAACAATAAGGAAAAAACTGAAAATTTACATAGTTTAAAATTTTAACTTCTGAGCTGAATGGTGGGAGACACTTATAAGTCAAGGTTTCTTAAATTATGCTTTCAAAAATACCATAAAACATCAAGATGTAGACTTGATGAAACCAGTAGAAAGTTTAAATTGTCTTCCCTAGTCCAAACACGCTGCTTGAGTAAATCATGCCTATCGTGAAAGTTTGAAACTGGTTTCATCCCAGCAATTATCTAGAAAGAACATATTTCCTTCTTGAAAGAATTTATAATGATTTTTATTTAACGTTTCGGATGCATATTTATCAATTTTAATACATATGGTCATCTCGTCGTGAGGAACAACATTTCTATACAATAACTGAGGGCCAAAAAACATTATCTTAATTTAATAATGAACAACAACATGACGGCAGTAACAACGAACATTTGATTCGTGTATGTTTAGTAATAAACATTTAATTCTTGAACGTTTCGGAATATGTATATACCATATAACATCTGTTCTCACTATCTCTATCTTCATACCTAAATCAATACCTTACACAACATTTTAATTAACAACCGCTATCCCATCATATCACCATTTTACAAAACATTTTAATAAAGAATAGCTAACCCAGCATATCACCACCTTACAAAACATTTTAATAACAATCGCTATCCCATCATATCACCATCTTATAAAACATTCTAATAAACAACGGATATCCCATCATATCACCACCTTTCAGAACATTTTAATAAACAATGGCTATTCCAGGATATCACCACTTTTCAGAACATTTTCATAAACAACAGTTATTCCATCATATCACCACCTTACAAAACATTTTAAGAAACAACAGTTATCCCATCATATCACCATCTTATAAAACATTCTAATAAACAACGGTTATCCCAATGTATCACCACCTTTCAGAACATTTTAATAAACAACGGCTATTCCAGCATATCACTATCTTACAGAACATTTTAATAAACAACGGTTATCTCATCATATCACCACCTTTCAGAACATTTTCATAAACAACGGTTTTCCCATCATATCACCACCTTAATATTCCAATTTCACTACAATTAATTCTGTTCTGATAATAATACTCTTCCATTTTAATTGGTCGTCTTGAAGTTTACTTCATCCTATAATTCTGTGTTTAGATAAGTTTTATAAAATATTTATATGTATATTGTGTTATCTTAATTTTCCACTTAAATATAGCTTGTTCAAGATGGAATATGTATATTCCGAAACGTTCCCGAATTAAATGTTTATTTGTTTTTGTTTCTGAATTTCGAGCAGAGCTACACAAGGGCTATCTGCTCTAGCCGTCCCTTATTTAACAGTGTAAGGCTAGAGGGAAGACAGCTAGTCATCACCACCCACCGCCAATTCTTGGACTACACTTTTACTGATAAAGAGTGGGATTGAACGTCACATTATAACGCCCTTACGGTTGAAAAGGCGAGCATGTTTGGTATGACGGGGATTCGAATCCGCGACCCTCAAGTTACGAGTTACTACCCACAACCAATTCTTGGGCTACTCTTTTTAACAACGAATAGTGGGAATGACCGTCACATTATAAGGCACCACGGCTGAAAGGGATACCATGTTTGGCGTGAGGGAGATTCGAACCCTCGACCCTCAAGTTACGAGTCGAGCGCCATAACCACTTAGACAACCATGTTTGTTACTGATTATAAGATACACATGTCAGATGTCCCTTCTTGTTGTTCATCAACAATGGAAGTTTTTCATCAGATATTTTATCTTCAATAATAAGTAATTATTATTTATTTTGTTATGTTAATCTTTGTATAGAACGTAAAATCAGACCTTTTGTTTTACTTTTTATACATGCCAAATACTTTATTACTTCTTAACCTCTGCCTATACTATATTTTACTTCTTGTACACACTTAGTAATGTGATAGTGTTTCTTACACTCTGCCCATCACAATATTTTACTGTTCAAGCACTACAATGAATAAAGTATAGTCAGATCTTTCTATTTACACAACAATTACCAAATGTTTCGTTTGATTCGCAATCTTCGTGCTCGATTCGTCCAAAAAACGTTTTCTCGTTGTTAACTACACAACTGTGCTCTACCCAACATGTATATCTTGAGGACTTACCGCTGAGCCACGACCATATTTGTTTTCTATTTTCTCATTATGTTAACTACACAACTGTGCTCTACCCAACATGTATATCTTGAGGACTTACCGCTGAGCCACGACCATATTTGTTTTCTATTTCCTCATTATGTTAACTACACAACTGTGCTCTACCCAACATGTATATCTTGAGGACTTACCGCTGAGACACGACCATATTTGTTTTCTATTTTCTCATTATGTTAACTACACAACTGTGCTCTACCCAAGATGTATATCTTGAGGACTTACCGCTGAACCACGACCATATTTGTTTTCTATTTCCTCATTATGTTAACTACACAACTGTGCTCTACCCAACATGCATATCTTGAGGACTTACCGCTGAACCACGACCATATTTGTATTCTATTTTCTCATTATGTTAACTACACAACTGTGCTCTACCCAACATGTATATCTTGAGGACTTACCGCTGAGCCACGACCATATTTGTTTTCTATTTTCTCATTATGTTAACTACACAACTGTGCTCTACCCAACATTTATATCTTGAGAACTTACCGCTGAGCCACGACCATATTTGTTTTCTATTTTCTCATTATGTTAACTACACAACTGTGCTCTACCCAACATGTATATCTTGAGGACTTACCGCTGAGCCACGACCATATTTGTTTTCTATTTTCTCATTATGTTAACTACACAACTGTGCTCTACCCAACATGTATATCTTGAGGACTTACCGCTGAGCCACGACCATATTTGTTTTCTATTTTCTCATTATGTTAACTACACAACTGTGCTCTACCCAACATGTATATCTTGAGGACTTACCGCTGAGCCACGACCATATTTGTTTTCTATTTTCTCATTATGTTAACTACACAACTGTGCTCTACTCAACATGTATATCTTGAGGGCTTACCGCTGAGCCACGACCATATTTGTTTTCTATTTTCTCATTATGTTAACTACACAACTGTGCTCTACCCAACACGTATATCTTGAGGACTTACCGCTGAGCCACGACCATATTTGTTTTCTATTTCCTCATTATGTTAACTCCACAACTGTGCTCTACCCAACATGTATATCTTGAGGGCTTACCGCTGAACCACGACCATATTTGTTTTCTCTTTCCTCATTATGTTAACTACACAACTGTGCTCTACCCAACATGTATATCTTGAGAGCTTACCGCTGAGCCACGACCATATTTGTTTTCTATTTCCTCATTATGTTAACTACACAACTGTTCTCTACCCAACATGTATATCTTGAGGACTTACCGCTGAGCCAGGACCATATTTGTTTTCTATTTCCTCATTATGTTAACTACACAACTGTGCTCTACCCAACATGTATATCTTGAGGGCTTACCGCTGAGCCACGACCATATTTGTTTTCTATTTCCTCATTATGCGAACGTAAAACATGAATAATAAATTCTCTTCTTCAGATTAAAAAAAATTCAAATAGATTTATTTACACTTAGTGTTATGCACCCCTAGAATATATCTGTTAAAATTTCTTTCACCAAATTTGTCTACATTTGAAGAACATAGCTGTTAAAACTTCTTTCACCTAATTTGTCTACATTTGAAGAACATATATGTTAAAATTTCTTTCACCAAATTTGTCTGCATTTGAAAAATATATCTGTTACAATTTCTTTCACCTAATTTGTCTATGTTTGAAGAACATATATGTTAAAATTTCTTTCACCTAATTTGTTTATGTTTGAAGAACATAGTTGTTAAAATTTCTTTCACCTAATTTGTCTACGTTTGAAGAGCGCATCTGTTAAAATTTCTTTCACCAAATTTTTCTACGTTTGAAGAACATATCTGTTAAAATTTCTTTCAGCAAATTTGTCTACGTTTGAAGAGCGCATCTGTTAAAATTTCTTTCACCTAATTTGTCTACGTTTGAAGAGCGCATCTGTTAAAATTTCTTTTACCTAATTTGTCTACGTTTGATTTTGAAGTTTAAAATTTTCTACACAATGTTTTTTTCAGTATCCCAAATTTTGTAAAGCAATAAAAAAGCTGAAATATGTCTTTCCTTTAGTAATGTGAATGTGAAGACAGAAATCTAGCGTCTACACTTTTGGTTATTAAATATGCAAACTCTGCTTTAAAATGGTTTTCAAAATTACCTATTTTACGTCATTTTGCGCACATAAAATAAAATCCCAAACGTAAATACGTGAGTGAAGCAGCGAACGCTACTCGCTGTGTTTGAAACGCGCCATCTTAGCGACTCCATCCACCGCATCCTTATTTAACTTAGTTGGCGAAAAGTCTAACACTAGTGCAATCGGCGTGAAGCAACGTATTTAATCTGCGTCTATCTAGTAGAGGCAGTTACCAACTACTTTGTAGTTGTAATTAACCATTTAAACATGCCAACTCATTCACGAATGAGAGAGATAGAAAAACGTCTATTAATAAAAATTAAATAGTCTTCCTTTCATCCGTTCAGACTCGTTCTGAGATGTCGTTTCGTATAGGTCAGCTCAGAACGAGTGACATTCGGACATTGGTGCTTCCGGTTCTCCTTCTAATGTCATCGTTAAAGGTAACGTTCTTTCGAGTCCATCATAATATACTTGATAATGCGTGTAATATAAACAATATAACATTATTTCCGAGTCTGAGTTGCTTCCCTTCAAAGTTCTAGTTAAACAACAGTGATTATAGTGTAAATGTTTTGGGTTGATGTAACCCATAAAAATATATGAAATCCATCAGAAAATGTTTGAAAGAAAATAATTAATTAAAGAGAAGTAAAAGGTTGAACTTTTTTGTTTTAGGCGACGAAATAGTTAATATTTCTTAAATGAAACAAAATAAAGGTAATCCCCATAACTCGTATTGTATCATTCACTTATCAGCCCTGTCTGACCAGGTGGTCAGATGCGCTTGACACGCAATCTGAAGGTCGCGGGTTCGAATCGCCTTCCCATACATGCTCGTCCTTTCAGCCATGGGGATGCTATATAACCGAAAGCCCATTTTACACCATTCGTTGGTAAAAACAAAAATCCCAAGAGTTGACGGCAGCTGAATTGGGAACGGCTTGCGCAGATTGCCCTTGTGTAGTTTTGCGCAATAAACAAACAAACCAAAAATCATTCATTCAGGTGCCCTGAAACTGAACTTTCATTCCGTTTAGCTTCTATTTCACCACATTACCTTTTGTTCAGTATAACTCCTTAATAATTCTTAGGCGCATTAGGAGCAAACACGAATGATACAAAGTTCTTTATGTTGTTACGTCTAAGGTATCACCAACTGTTTTAACGAAAGCAGAATCTGTCTGTCTCGTTTAACAGATAATCACTCATCAATTTTTCATTTCTATAGCAGATAAAAGTTCTCTTCATTCTTTCACTCATTTGTTCGTTTCTTCTGCTTCTACAGAAGTCAGACTACTGACAAGACACGTCGTCTGATTTCATAATATTTTATTATATCACTTCCTCTGTTAATAGTGATTTTCTATACAAATATCTCCCTGCTAATCTGTCTTGAACCGTTCTTGTCAGTTCCCAAACCACCTGTTATGATGGTTTACATTTTAATATCTTTCTTGTGGTATTTTCATTAGGTGTCCAAAGATTCTGTAGCTGGTAGTTTTCACTTTATTTCATTTACTAATTTTTCTTGAGGTATTATCAGTAGGTGTACAAACTCTCGTTTTTATCATCAACCACTTTAGGGGTAACTCAAGAAATAAGGTAGAGAGTGAACACCTCTGTCACACTCTTTTCAAAACCTTGAACCTTAGACTGATACTATCATCCAGAATTAGGAATAGAGGGTACATTCCTGTTAACTTATGTAAAAACCTTGTACCGTAGACTGATACTATCATCCAGTCATTAGGAACAGAGGGTACATTCCTGTTGACTTATGTAAAAACCTTGTACCGTAGACTGATACTATCATCCAATCACAAGGAACAGAGGGTACATTCCTGTTAATTTATGTAAAAACCTTGTAACTTAACACTGATGTTATGATCCAATCAGAAGATAGAGTGTACAACCATAATGTACTTGCGTAAAAACCTTGAACCGTAGACTGATGTTATAATCCAATCATAAGAAAGAGTATACATCCCTGTTGCACTTATGTCAAAATCTTGAACCTTACTATGATGTTATCATGCACCTCGATACAGCACTGAGAGTATTACTACAGACATTTTATCACTTTATCATGCACCTCGATACAGCACTGAGAGTATTACTACAGACATTGTATCACGTTATCATGCATCTCGATACAGCACTCAGAGTATTACTACAGACATTTTATCACTTTATCATGCACCTCGATACAGCACTCAGAGTATTACTACAGACATTTTATCACTTTATCATGCACCTCGATACAGCACTCAGAGTATTACTACAGACATTTTATCACTTTATCATGCACCTCGATACAGCACTCAGAGTATTACTACAGACATTTTATCACTTTATCATGCATCTCGATACAGCACTCAGAGTATTACTACAGACATTTTATCACTTTATCATGCACCTCGATACAGCACTCAGAGTATTACTACAGACATTTTATCACTTTATCATGCACCTCGGTACAGCACTCAGAGTATTACTACAGACATTTTATCACTTTATCATGCACCTCGATACAGCACTCAGAGTATTACTACAGACATTGTATCACTTTATCATGCATCTCGATACAGCACTGAGAGTATTACTACAGACATTTTATCACTTTATCATGCACCTCGATACAGCACTCAGAGTATTACTACAGACATTTTATCACTTTATCATGCACCTCGATACAGCACTCAGAGTATTACTACAGACATTTTATCACTTTATCATGCACCTCGATACAGCACTCAGAGTATTACTACAGACATTTTATCACTTTATCATGCATCTCGATACAGCACTCAGAGTATTACTACAGACATTTTATCACTTTATCATGCACCTCGATACAGCACTCAGAGTATTACTACAGACATTTTATCACTTTATCATGCATCTCGATACAGCACTCAGAGTATTACTACAGACATTTTATCACTTTATCATGCATCTCGATACAGCACTCAGAGTATTACTACAGACATTTTATCACTTTATCATGCATCTCGATACAGCACTCAGAGTATTACTACAGACATTTTATCACTTTATCATGCACCTCGATACAGCACTCAGAGTATTACTACAGACATTTCACTTTATCACACCTCGATACAGCACTCAGAGTATTACTACAGACATTTTATCACTTTATCGCATCGATACAGCACTCAGAGTATTACTACAGACATTTTATCACTTTATCATGCACCTCGATACAGCACTCAGAGTATTACTACAGACATTTTATCACTTTATCATGCACCTCGATACAGCACTCAGAGTATTACTACAGACATTTTATCACTTTATCATGCATCTCGATACAGCACTCAGAGTATTACTACAGACATTTTATCACTTTATCATGCACCTCGATACAGCACTCAGAGTATTACTACAGACATTTTATCACTTTATCATGCACTCTATTACTACAGATACAGCACTACAGACTCAGTATTACTACAGACATTTTATCACTTTATCATGCACCTCGATACAGCACTCAGAGTATTACTACAGACATTTTATCACTTTATCATGCACCTCGATACAGCACTCAGAGTATTACTACAGACATTTTATCACTTTATCATGCACCTCGATACAGCACTCAGAGTATTACTACAGACATTTTATCACTTTATCATGCACCTCGATACAGCACTCAGCAGTATTACTACAGACATTTTATCACTTTATCATGCACCTCGATACAGCACTCAGAGTATTACTACAGACATTTTATCACTTTATCATGCATCTCGATACAGCACTCAGAGTATTACTACAGACATTTTATCACTTTATCATGCATCTCGATACAGCACTCAGAGTATTACTACAGACATTTTATCACTTTATCATGCACCTCGATACAGCACTCAGAGTATTACTACAGACATTTTATCACTTTATCATGCATCTCGATACAGCACTCAGAGTATTACTACAGACATTTTATCACTTTATCATGCACCTCGATACAGCACTCAGAGTATTACTACAGACATTTTATCACTTTATCATGCACCTCGATACAGCACTCAGATTACTACAGTATTACTACAGACATTTTATCACTTTATCATGCACCTCGATACAGCACTCAGAGTATTACTACAGACATTTTATCACTTTATCATGCACCTCGATACAGCACTCAGAGTATTACTACAGACATTTTATCACTTTATCATGCACCTCGATACAGCACTCAGAGTATTACTACAGACATTTTATCACTTTATCATGCACCTCGATACAGCACTCAGAGTATTACTACAGACATTTTATCACTTTATCATGCACCTCGATACAGCACTCAGAGTATTACTACAGACATTTTATCACTTTATCATGCACCTCGATACAGCACTCAGAGTATTACTACAGACATTTTATCACTTTATCATGCACCTCGATACAGCACTCAGAGTATTACTACAGACATTTTATCACTTTATCATGCACCTCGATACAGCACTCAGAGTATTACTACAGACATTTTATCACTTTATCATGCACCTCGATACAGCACTCAGAGTATTACTACAGACATTTTATCACTTTATCATGCACCTCGATACAGCACTCAGAGTATTACTACAGACATTTTATCACTTTATCATGCACCTCGATACAGCACTCAGAGTATTACTACAGACATTTTATCACTTTATCATGCACCTCGATACAGCACTATTACTACAGACATTTTATCACTTTATCATGCACCTCGATACAGCACTCAGAGTATTACTACAGACATTTTATCACTTTATCATGCACCTCGATACAGCACTCAGAGTATTACTACAGACATTTTATCACTTTATCATGCATCTCGATACAGCACTCAGAGTATTACTACAGACATTTTATCACTTTATCATGCACCTCGATACAGCACTCAGAGTATTACTACAGACATTTTATCACTTTATCATGCACCTCGATACAGCACTCAGAGTATTACTACAGACATTTTATCACTTTATCATGCATCTCGATACAGCACTCAGAGTATTACTACAGACATTTTATCACTTTATCATGCACCTCGATACAGCACTCAGAGTATTACTACAGACATTTTATCACTTTATCATGCATCTCGATACAGCACTCAGAGTATTACTACAGACATTTTATCACTTTATCATGCACCTCGATACAGCACTCAGAGTATTACTACAGACATTTTATCACTTTATCATGCACCTCGATACAGCACTCAGAGTATTACTACAGACATTTTATCACTTTATCATGCATCTCGATACAGCACTCAGAGTATTACTACAGACATTTTATCACTTTATCATGCACCTCGATACAGCACTCAGAGTATTACTACAGACATTTTATCACTTTATCATGCATCTCGATACAGCACTCAGAGTATTACTACAGACATTTTATCACTTTATCATGCACCTCGATACAGCACTCAGAGTATTACTACAGACATTTTATCACTTTATCATGCACCTCGATACAGCACTCAGAGTATTACTACAGACATTTTATCACTTTATCATGCATCTCGATACAGCACTCAGAGTATTACTACAGACATTTTATCACTTTATCATGCACCTCGATACAGCACTCAGAGTATTACTACAGACATTTTATCACTTTATCATGCATCTCGATACAGCACTCAGAGTATTACTACAGACATTTTATCACTTTATCATGCACCTCGATACAGCACTCAGAGTATTACTACAGACATTTTATCACTTTATCATGCATCTCGATACAGCACTCAGAGTATTACTACAGACATTGTATCACTTTATCATGCACCTCGATACAGCACTCAGAGTATTACTACAGACATTTTATCACTTTATCATGCACCTCGATACAGCACCCAGAGTATTACTACAGACATTTTATCACTTTATCATGCATCTCGATACATCACTCAGAGTATTACTACAGACATTTTATCACGTTATCATGCATCTCGATACAGCACTCAGAGTATTACTACAGACATTTTATCACTTTATCATGCACCTCGATACAGCATTCAGAGTATTACTACAGACATTGTATCACTTTATCATGCATCTCGATACAGCACTCAGAGTATTACTACAGACATTTTATTACTTTATCATGCACCTCGATACAGCACTCAGAGTATTACTACAGACATTGTATCACTTTATCATGCATCTCGATACAGCACTCAGAGTATTACTACAGACATTTTATCACTTTATCATGCATCTCGATACAGCACTCAGAGTATTACTACAGACATTTTATCACTTTATCATGCACCTCGATACAGCACTGAGAGTATTACTGCAGACATTTTATCATTTTATCATGCACCTCGATACAGCACTCAGAGTATTACTACAGACATTGTATCACGTTATCATGCACCTCGATACAGCACTCAGAGTATTACTACAGACATTTTATCACTTTTTCATGCATCTCGATACAGCACTCAGAGTATTACTACAGACATTTTATCACGTTATCATGCACCTCGATACAGCACTCAGAGTATTACTACAGACATTTAAACACTTTATCATGCACCTCGATACAGCACTCAGAGTATTACTACAGACATTTTATGACTTCGATACATTTTTCGTTGATTCCATAATGAATGTTAATCTAGCAGGGTACTTTCTGTCTATGGTGTTAAAGTATCATTCACATTCTAGTACATTAACTATAATTGGTATCATATTTTCTCTTGTCCAATATTATTCCCTGAAACCTGTTAGACCTTCTTCCCTCTTGTTTTTATCAAGAGCTGTTTTAATGCTCAAGAAAATCATTTCATATAATTCTTTCTCTAGAATAGAGGGCAGCACAGTTCCTTTCCAGTTGTACTCAGCAATGTTTTCTTTTGTTTGGAATTAAGCACAAAGTCACACATTGGACTATTTGTGTTCTGCCTATTAAGGGTATCAAAACCCGGTTTTTAGCGTTGTGAGTCCGCAGGCGTACCGCTGTACCACTGGGAGGCTAGGTTTTCTTTTTGTATAATTTAATAATTATAACTTTTATCTGGTGCCTAGGGTGCGTTGCTGTACTCTTCCGGGTATCATTGCATATTCGTATTCAGTAACCCAGAATTATGAATTTATAATTGGATTACATGAGCTGTTTTATTTTGAACTTTACACAGGGTGCGCAGCCTTGTGGTTAGTTCGCCAGAGTATGAATTTGTAGGTTCAGCATTCAAATTTTAGTATATCATAAAAAAAAATCGCGCTTTGCACTTCAAAGCCGTGAGTGCGTTATAAGAATTACTGTAAAATCCCATTATTTGGCATTATAACAGTTTTCAAATAGTTGGAAGTGGATGGTGGTGACTAACTACCTTCCCCCACTTCAAAATTAGGGATGGCTATGGCTATCTCATGTAGCACTAAACGAATCAAACATAAAACCTATACAGTAAGGTGGATTAGAAAGGATGGAACCACTGATAAACCTATACGTTTAGATTCCGTTAGAATAACTTATCAATTTCAACCTGAGACGATTATAACCAATTGTTTCTATTCGTATTTGGTAGGTTTGCAAACTGTTGCATCACGTGGCTATGACCGAAGCTTTACAAGTGTCTTCCAAGCACGTGGACTATTGTCTCAAAGTCTACGGAGCACAGGTAAGCACCGTTAACAAAGAAATTAGAATATTTAAACCCCCAATCGTTTACCTACAGCGAACAAACAACTAATCGAAGACGAGTTAATATATTACATGGAGCATGATTGGTCGTTTAATGTTTGGAATTATGTGAGTTGGTTATTTATATTGCACTTTTGTCTGTCATTGCACTTTTGTCTGTCTCATTTAACCTATCTTTAAATAATTTTGATTGTGTTAAATAACAGTTTTAATCATAAATATTAACCAGGTACAATTAATTATAGTTTGATTTAAAAGTCAAACTTCCTTCAGAGGTTTGAGTCTTGTTACTGAAGTATTGATTTTTTAGGGGAAAGAATCTTCAAACTTTTCATTGAGATCGCTGCTTAACTGTACATTGTTATCTAGTTTTGATAAACACCTACCAAGATATGACAGAAACAAGCATAAGCTACACCACGATGTACCTACACTTGGTTATTAATAGAGACAAGGCTTATCACGCTGCGGGCTTTACATATCTCTCTGGCAGGTCCTGAATGCGTGCCACACCCTCTACCTACATCCCACTAGCAAGATTGCCAGAGAAAACTTTGACGTCTTCTCAGATATGTGGCAATCGCTCGTGAATGACGTAGCTAGCATATCTTGCGATATTGCAGAGATGTATCTTCGAGAAAACCCTCGGAGGCCGCCGGAAAAACCTCCTGAGGAACAGCCGGAGAAGCTGCCTACACCAACAGTTTCTACTTCTCAGACAAAGCCTGTTGTAAGTCCTTAACTTTTTTTACAATTCCAATTATTTTGTCCGGAAATTATCTACAAGGACTTTATATCCATGTAGAGTAAAACTGTACATTAGCGCGGTTATTTGACGACAGACATGGAAACGGATATTCAATTACCATAATTTGTATCACTATAGATGGTAAAACGTCCTTCACAAACGTTGTTCTATAAGACGTAAGAATAGAATAATAATATAAGGTAGTTGAATGTTTGTCAGATTTCACCGACACAACTGTTAACTCGGTACGTGAAAACCTTTATCAAATTTAACAAACATAACTGTTAATCTTTGCCCAGACCTAGTTAATCCAGAGAACTTGCGAGTGAAAACAGAAAAGAACACGCAATTATGTGAACAGCACTATATCTGCTATATTCGTTGCGGACAGGACAATTTTGCACAATACCACAGCTCATCAGGTCGGCTGGGAAACGATAGATGTAAGGGTAATCAAAGCATAATTGATATATATCACCTCTCGCATAAAGAAAGATTGTAATGGTGTGACCTTCACGAACTAACTAGTGTTTATTATCAGTTTTATTTAAGACATTGACAACTCAATTAATAACCCAATATTATGTGTTAATATACTTTATTTCTTACATTAATTATTTACTATCATTTTAACTTGAAATAATTCTCATTATAAATCAAAAGAATTGGCAAAATGGAAAAACACTTTTTTCCTAGAGTATACTAAAGTTTGAACACCTTTCAACCATGTGCACATACTGAACTGACGGTCCCTTCGGATTTACAACACAAAATCAGGAATTCGATTCCCCTCGGTGGGCTCAGCAGATAGCCCGACGTGGCTTTGCTATAAGAAAACAAATACACACACTAAACTGACGGAACTATTAACGTGGTAGAACTGAACGCATACGCAGAATTATTTGAATGATACAGTTTTCATTTGGATACACTTAAGAGACACAATTCTTAGCTTGTTTTTGTTTATACAAGGCTTCTACGGACGTATTTAACTCACAAACACATGAGCTTTATAATATATGAACCGTTTTATTTAAACGTTTTAATAACAGAACGTGCTTTATAATTTTAGATAGAAATATGAAACGAAACCTATGAATCTGTAAGTTTCTAGTTCATTCTTCCGACGTATTGAACAGGTGTTTGGACGCATCATGATTCAGTGTATAATTTACAGAGTTAACATGTTAATATTTAAAGTAACAGTTTACAGATTGTATTGTTTCACTATATGAACAGAAATACAATTACATCAAAACACTTGATTAGAATATTGTAGTATTCACCCTTTCATGTTGAATCTAAAAACTTAAGTAATGGTCTCTACATCTTACTGGTCACTCTACTGTTCAAAAAACCAGTCACAGACTTTCAAGTTTTTGCCATTCGAACACGTATTTAAAACTAAGGTTATATGTGTTTCATATCTTAAAGAACATTTAAGTTCTTTCAAATGATGGTTTCCACCTTCAGAGAGAAGTTAATTTGTAGATTTATCGAATTTGAATATTTAAAATACCAGTTTTCGCCTTTGAACTGTTCTCGTGGTAACACATTCAAAATAACAAACTATAACATTAGTTAAAGAAGTAGCTAATAATTCAAGATAACAAACTACAACATTAGTTAAAGAAGTAGCTCATAATTCAAGATAACAAACTACAACATTAGTTAAAGAAGTAGCTAATAATTCAAGATAACAAACTACAACATTAGTTAAAGAAGTAGCTAATAGTTCAAGATAACAAACTACAACATTACTTAAAGAAGTAGCTCATAATTCAAGATAACAAACTACAACATTAGTTAAAGAAGTAGCTAATAATTCAAGATAACAAACTACAACATTAGTTAAAGAAGTAGCTCATAATTCAAGATAACAAACTACAACATTAGTTAAAGAAGTAGCTAATAATTCAAGATAACAAACTACAACATTAATTAAAGAAGTAGCTAATAATTCAAGATAACAAACTACAACATTAGTTAAAGAAGTAGCTCATAATTCAAGATAACAAACTATAACATTAGTTAAAGAAATAGCTCATAATTCAAGATAACAAACTACAACATTAGTTAAAGAAGTAGCTAGTAGTTCAAGATAACAAACTACAACATTAGTTAAAGAAGTAGCTCATAATTCAAGATAACAAACTATAACATTAGTTAAAGAAGTAGCTCATAATTCAAGATAACAAACTACAACATTAGTTAAAGAAGTCGCTCATAATTCAAGATAACAAACTACAACATTAGTTAAAGAAGTAGCTCATAATTCAAGATAACAAACTATAACATTAGTTAAAGAAGTACTAATAATTCAAGATAACAAACTACAACATTAGTTAAAGAAGTAGCTAATAATTCAAAATAACAAACTACAACATTAGTTAAAGAAGTAGCTAATAATTCAAGATAACAAACTACAACATTAGTTAAAGAAGTAGCTAATAGTTCAAGATAACAAACTATAACATTAGTTAAAGAAGTAGCTAATAATTTAAGATAACAAACTACAACATTAGTTAAAGATGTAGCTAATAATTCAAGATAACAAACTACAACATTAGTTAAAGAAGTAGCTAATAGTTCAAGATAACAAACTACAACATTAGTTAAAGTTAATAGAAGATAACAAACTACAACATTAGTTAAAGAAGTAGCTAATAGTTCAAGATAACAAACTACAACATTAGTTAAAGAAGTAGCTAATAATTCAAGATAAACTATAAGATTAGTTAAAGAAGTAGCTCATAATTCAGGATAACAAACTACAACATTAGTTAAAGTAGCTAATAATTCAAGATAAACTATAAGATTAGTAATAGTTAAGATTAGTTAAAGAAGTAGCTAATAGTTCAAATTCAAGATAACAAACTACAACTAATAGTTCAAGATAAGTTAAAGTTAAGTAGCTAATAGTTCAAGATAACAAACTACATTAGTTAATAATAGTTCAAGATAAATAATTCAAACTATAAGATTAGTTAAAGAAGTAGCTCATAATTCAGGATAACAAACTACAACATTAGTTAAAGAAGTAGCTAATAATAATTCAAGATAACAAACTATAACATTAGTTAAAGAAGTAGCTAATAATTCAAGATAACAAACTATAACATTAGTTAAAGAAGTAGCTCATAATTCAAGATAACAAACTACAACATTAGTTAAAGAAGTAGCTAATAATTCAAGATAAACTATAAGATTAGTTAAAGAAGTAGCTCATAATTCAAGATAACAAACTATAACATTAGTTAAAGAAGTAGCTCATAATTCAAGATAACAAACTAGAACATTAGTTAAAGAAGTAGCTCATAATTCAAGATAACAAACTATAACATTAGTTAAAGAAGTAGCTAATAGTTCAAGATAACAAACTACAACATTAGTTAAAGAAGTAGCTAATAGTTCAAGATAACAAACTACAACATTAGTTAAAGAAGTAGCTAATAGTTCAAGATAACAAACTACAACATTAGTTAAAGAAGTAGCTAATAATTCAAGATAACAAACTACAACATTAGTTAAAGAAGTAGCTAATAATTCAAGATAACAAACTATAACATTAGTTAAAGAAGTAGCTAATAGTTCAAGATAACAAACTACAACATTAGTTAAAGAAGTAGCTAATAGTTCAAGATAACAAACTACAACATTAGTTAAAGAAGTAGCTAATAATTCAAGATAACAAACTACAACATTAGTTAAAGAAGTAGCTAATAGTTCAAGATAACAAACTACAACATTAGTTAAAGAAGTAGCTAATAGTTCAAGATAACAAACTACAACATTAGTTAAAGAAGTAGCTAATAGTTCAAGATAACAAACTACAACATTAGTTAAAGAAGTAGCTCATAATTCAAGATAACAAACTACAACATTAGTTAAAGAAGTAGCTAATAATTCAAGATAACAAACTACAACATTAGTTAAAGAAGTAGCTCATAATTCAAGATAACAAACTACAACATTAGTTAAAGAAGTAGCTAATAATTCAAGATAAACTATAAACATTAGTTAAAGAAGTAATTCAGCTCATTAGTTAAAGAAGTAGCTCATAATTCAAGATAACAAACTACAACATTAGTTAAAGAAGTAGCTAATAATTCAAGATAACAAACTATAACATTAGTTAAAGAAGTAGCTAATAATTCAAGATAACAAACTATAACTATTAGTTAAAGAAGTAGCTAATAGTTCAAGATAACAAACTACAACATTAGTTAAAGAAGTAGCTAATAGTTCAAGATAACAAACTATAACATTAGTTAAAGAAGTAGCTAATAGTTCAAGATAACAAACTACAACATTAGTTAAAGAAGTAGCTAATAATTCAAGATAACAAACTACAACATTAGTTAAAGAAGTAGCTAATAGTTCAAGATAACAAATTACAACATTAGTTAAAGAAGTAGCTAATAGTTCAAGATAACAAACTACAACATTAGTTAAAGAAGTAGCTAATAGTTCAAGATAACAAACTACAACATTAGTTAAAGAAGTAGCTAATAGTTCAAGATAACAAACTACAACAGCTAATAGTTCAAGATAACAAACTACAACATTAGTTAAAGAAGTAGCTAATAGTTCAAGATAACAAACTACAACATTAGTTAAAGAAGTAGCTAATAGTTCAAGATAACAAACTACAACATTAGTTAAAGAAGTAGCTAATAATTCAAGATAACAAACTACAACATTAGTTAAAAGAAGTAGCTAATAATTCAAGATAACAAACTACAACATTAGTTAAAGAAGTAGCTAATAATTCAAGATAACAAACTACAACATTAGTTAAAGAAGTAGCTAATAATTCAAGATAAACTAAACTAAACATTAGTTAAAGAAGTAGCTCATAATTCAGGATAACAAACTACAACATTAGTTAAAGAAGTAGCTAATAATTCAAGATAAACTATAAGATTAGTTAAAGAAGTAGCTCATAATTCAAGATAACAAACTATAACATTAGTTAAAGAAGTAGCTCATAATTCAAGATAACAAACTAGAACATTAGTTAAAGAAGTAGCTCATAATTCAAGATAACAAACTATAACATTAGTTAAAGAAGTAGCTAATAGTTCAAGATAACAAACTACAACATTAGTTAAAGAAGTAGCTCATAATTCAAGATAACAAACTATAACATTAGTTAAAGAAGTAGCTCATAATTCAAGATAACAAACTAGAACATTAGTTAAAGAAGTAGCTCATAATTCAAGATAACAAACTATAACATTAGTTAAAGAAGTAGCTAATAGTTCAAGATAACAAACTACAACATTAGTTAAAGAAGTAGCTAATAGTTCAAGATAACAAACTATAACATTAGTTAAAGAAGTAGCTAATAGTTCAAGATAACAAACTACAACATTAGTTAAAGAAGTAGCTAATAATTCAAGATAACAAACTATAACATTAGTTAAAGAAGTAGCTAATAGTTGAAGATAACAAATTACAACGTAGCTAATAGTTCAAGATAACAAACTACAACATTAGTTAGAGAAGTAGCTAATAGTTCAAGATAACAAACTACAACATTAGTTAAAGAAGTAGCTAATAGTTCAAGATAACAAACTACAACATTAGTTAAAGAAGTAGCTAATAGTTCAAGATAACAAACTACAACATTAGTTAAAGAAGTAGCTAATAGTTCAAGATAACAAACTACAACATTAGTTGAAGAAGTAGCTAATAGTTCAAGATAACAAACTACATCATTAGTTAAAGAAGTAGCTCATAATTCAAGATAACAAACTACAACATTAGTTAAAGAAGTAGCTAATAATTCAAGATAACAAACTACAACATTAGTTAAAGAAGTAGCTCATAATTCAGGATAACAAACTACAACATTAGTTAAAGAAGTAGCTAATAATTCAAGATAAACTATAAGATTAGTTAAAGAAGTAGCTCATAATTCAGGATAACAAACTACAACATTAGTTAAAGAAGTAGCTAATAATTCAAGATAAACTATAAGATTAGTTAAAGAAGTAGCTCATAATTCAAGATAACAAACTATAACATTAGTTAAAGAAGTAGCTCATAATTCAAGATAACAAACTAGAACATTAGTTAAAGAAGTAGCTCATAATTCAAGATAACAAACTATAACATTAGTTAAAGAAGTAGCTAATAGTTCAAGATAACAAACTACAACATTAGTTAAAGAAGTAGCTCATAATTCAAGATAACAAACTAGAACATTAGTTAAAGAAGTAGCTAATAGTTCAAGATAACAAACTATAACATTAGTTAAAGAAGTAGCTCATAATTCAAGATAACAAACTATAATATTAGTTAAAGAAGTAGCTCATAATTCAAGATAACAAACTATAACATTAGTTAAAGAAGTAGCTAATAGTTCAAGATAACAAATTATAACATTAGTTAAAGAAGTAGCTAATAGTTCAAGATAACAAACTACAACATTAGTTAAAGAAGTAGCTAATAGTTCAAGATAACAAACTACAACATTAGTTAAAGAAGTAGCTAATAGTTCAAGATAACAAACTATAACATTAGTTAAAGAAGTAGCTAATAGTTCAAGATAACAAACTATAACATTAGTTAAAGAAGTAGCTAATAGTTCAAGATAACAAATTACAACGTAGCTAATAGTTCAAGATAACAAACTACAACATTAGTTAGAGAAGTAGCTAATAGTTCAAGATAACAAACTACAACATTAGTTAAAGAAATAGCTAATAGTTCAAGATAACAAACTACAACATTAGTTAAAGAAGTAGCTAATAGTTCAAGATAACAAACTACAACATTAGTTAAAGAAGTAGCTAATAGTTCAAGATAACAAACTCGAACTTAAAACATTTTCACTCGCTGAACTAGTTTCTTGATGTAACAATGTTGCTTCTAGGAACATTAATTACCTACAACTCTAGGCTGTCAATAATGCAAATGTAGAATATTTGAATATTGTTTTTCTCGTAATTTCTCAGATAAGATTTCAAGAAGATGTAGTTTTTTTAAATTTTAGTTGTGATGTTCGTCAACATTTAGGTATGTTGGAACACGTGTTCAAACTATTTTCATAGTGAAATCATTATGATTTGACGTTATATACCAAGTAAAGATATGAAGTTAAAATTAATGAATTAACACCCTTTACTAGTGATATGAATGTTTATTGGTTGTTTTTAACACTGTTTTTCGTGAAGTGAATGTTTGTCATCGTTGTTGTTCGTTTGTCTTTTCCAGAAGCAAGTCTCCATCACCAAACCGACTAAACCTGCGAAGGTGGAAACGGAGGTACGACATCTTAATATAGTTCATATTTATTCATAATATAACAAGGTAAAATTTGTTAAACACATTTATAAACAACATACGATTTTGTTGAGAACAAAATTATGTTTTATATTTATAGTATCGTTACACTCAACAAAAATGGTTGTTTGGGCATGGTCAGATGGTTAGGGTGCTTGACTGACAATCTGAGGATTGCAGGTTAGAATTCCGTCACGCCAAATATGCTCGCCCTTTCAACCGTGGGGGCGTTATAATATTATGATCAATCCCACTATTTGTTGGTAAAAGAGTAGCCCAAGAGTTGGCGGTGGGTGGTGATGACTATCTGCCTTCCCTCTAGTCTTACACTGCTAAATTAGGGACGCTTAGCGCAGATAGCCCTCGTGTAGCTTTGCGCGAAATTAAAAACAACAACAACAACAAATACATCCTCAGTGGTAACTTTGACGACAAAAGTACCAAATAAAACTTTACGTATTTAGACTAAGACTACATCACACGTTAATAGCTTGGTAGAATTTCTGAGCCTATCTTATCTTTTGAACTTGATTTCATCATTAATGAGTTCCAACTCACTTTGGGTAACAACTTGAAACTTGAAAGAAACTATATCTCACAATACTGCTCCATTCATACATTGTGTGCACCCCACTGGTACATTGTAAGTCTACGGATTTACAAAGCTGAAATCAGGGGTCCGATTCCCCTCAGTGGACTCAGTAGATAGCCCGATGTGGCTTTGCTATAAGAAAACACACACACAAACACACTCATAAATTGTGAACTACCTAAAATAATTCTAATATACATAAACGACATCAAAGTTTCCATTCAACAAATTTTCTTGGTGGTTTTCTCTACCGAGCCCTAATGCATATAGATTGATTTACATCTTGTTTCTTTTTGTCTTTAGCTGTTCTGTTACTGGTAGAGTCTTTTCTAGATAGATGATACGTTGACGGCTCTAACTCTGATAATCCTCTGGAAGTATTCCACACAGGAATTCTTGGTTCCTTGGTTGGTTCAGGCTTCAATGATAATATCTTCCCTAGAGTTATGATGTTAACTGGTCTCCTTCACCAACTCATTTCCAAAGACGATTATTCCAGATGACCTTTGGCTCGAGTTACTTGTACTCCAAACTTCTACTTAACCTTGGAGTTTTTTTTTAATCTCCTGCGAAGAGAATTATTCAACCATACCATGTTATCTTCATGACATCACGTTTTACCAAAACTTGCAGCACAACTTCACCACAAGACATTTCTAATCTTTCCTGGGTGAAGTGATGTATGACTTCCAGAAAATCCATTCTCTTTCATGACATTCTGCAATATTTGGTACCACTGTGAATCGATGTGATTATCTTACTTCTTGTTGGTTCAATGACCAGTATCACTGGTTTCAGTGAATGCTCACCCTCTGATATAGTAATTGCCAAATGAAGTAAAGAGGTTTCTTCATCACAGAAGTTATCCGAAGATAGTCGAAGCTTATATTCGTATCTTTATAAGAAGAGAGTTCCCAAAATGCACTCTTTCTTGGTGTCCATTATTTAGACATCATAAGACAGAGAATAATTTCCTACAATAAGCGTGACTTTCAATTTTTCTTGTGTTTGAATATCTTGTCCGCTTGTTATTAGTATCAAATCTTCTTCTTTATTCATCTCTTGGGGGGGGGAATTCTACATTTTTATTAGTAAATAGGGTCGACAATCGTCGCTGTGTAACCAATGTCAACAAACATACTGCAAAGTTTTCCATTAATAAGTCCGTGGAATCCCTAATGATTTTTTTTTCAAATAATGAGCCTATTTCTACATCTTGGCTAGATAAAGTATTTGTAACCATTGATTCTATACAACTCAGCTGTAATGGCTATATCTCCTACGACTAAACAGTCACCTTTATGTGGTACTCTCTGTTACAGGCTTTTATTCCATACTAACTTTGTAGTTCCTTGCAACACTTGAAGCACTTTTGATTCATTGAAAGTAGTTGTCTGGCTTATTCTTTCCCTTCTTCTAGACTAATATTAAGCAAAATTCGTATTCTTACACTCCAGAATCTAATATTCCCGTAAATAGGTGGAATCCATGTTGTTATACCACAGAATCCCGTTAATCTCGGTGGTCCTGACTCCAGTTTATTTACAACTTTGAGGGATTCCAAAACAATCGTACACCCTGCTTCAGCTCAATTAACATAATCCGTTTCTTATAATATCTATAAAGTGCTAACGATTCCAATGTCTACGTAAGATAGGTGTATGAGCCTTCCATAATGTTCTGCAAATTTGGTTCAATTGTATTCTTTTTCTGTAATATGACATTCCGAACTTGTTGGACAAAGTGGCTACAGGTGCTTGGTGGTAGTGGGACTCTCAGCTGGAAGGCTACTTGACTTAGTCAAAACTGGTTCTTTTAAATAGGCGGCACGATGGATGGCCTGTTATTCTACAGTGAAATGTACCTTTGAATCATAGAATGTTGGTTTCTTAACTTATCTGTTAAACTGTGAAAATGGATTCAGTAATGTCATGGCTCTAGAAGTCCGTAAAGATCCCTAAATAACTGGTGGTATAGCAGTAGTGGTAAAACTGGTGGTATAGAAGTAGTGGTAAAACTGGTGGTATAGAAGTAATAGTAAAACTGGTGGTATAGAAGTAGTGGTAAAACTGGTGGTATAGAAGTAATGGTAAAACTGGTGGTATAGAAGTAGTGGTAAAACTGGTGGTATAGAAGTAGTGGTAATGGGTGAAGACGAAATAAATTCTCTTCTATCCATATCTAATAGTAGATGATGTTTTTGGTTGAAAAGTTGGGGCAAATACAGAAGTAATTCGTTTTCTAGATGTTCAGTTCTCTCACCAATGTTCAGTTCTCTCATCAATATTCAGTTCTCTCACCAATGTTCAGTTCTCTCATCAATATTCAGTTCTCTCACCAATGTTCAGTTTTACAGTCTTTACTTTACCTTTCACTTCGTTAATTTTCTTATTAAAGTCTTCTCATACATTTTCAGTGTTAGAGCTGTAATCTCTTTCTGTAAATTTTGTTTGTTTGTTTGTTTTTGAATTTCGCACAAAGCTACTCGAAGGCTATCTGTGCTAGCCGTCCCTAATTTAGCAGTGTAAGACGAGAGGGAAGGCAGCTAGTCATCACCACCCACCGCCAACTCTTGGGCAACTCTTTTACCAACGAATAGTGAGATTGCTCGTCACATTATAACGCCCCACGGCTGAAAGGGCGAGCATGTTTGGCGCGACGGGGATTCGAGCCCACGACCCTCAGATTACGAGTCGCACGCCTTAACACGCTTTTTCTGTAAATATCCGATATTCATCAGTCTGGTCTTCTGTCTGAATTATATGTGATTTTAATTTTTACTTAAATAGTTCATCTGTTTATTTTAATCATATTCTAATTTTAAACCTCATAGGTTTCATTAGGTTTCACTATTTGACCACTGGTTTCCATCTTCAACGGATGAAGTTTAGTGAAAACTATATTGTAGTTCTGTTTCATTTCCACCAAATAATTTCACTTCTGATACTAAATTCTGTGACGAAATTCTCTTGAATTATCTGGTAGAAATAATTCAACGCCGAGTCCATTTAAACGAAAATAATTTATCTCTTCGCTTAACTTTGGAACAAACTCAAACGCTGTTGTAACTTGTATGTCTGAGTTTTTATCAACTCTAGACAGTGTATTAAACGACGTAAAAGTTAAGTTCTATGTATAAATTAGCGAGATAGCTAATTTGGGTTCACTCTTTAATTAAACAACGCATCCAACTGTAACTCAGCTGTAACTAGCGATTCACGTTACATTTTAGAACTTTATGTCACATCCTCGGAATAAGACTTTATATCGCATCTTTAGAGCTTTCTAAAAGTCATAAACCTAATCTACCTTCATGAATTCTGTTATCGTCAAGGAACTGCAGTCTACTTTGACACCTTTTTGTAGCTTAAAATAATATTCTATTTTCTAATCTTCGCAACTTAACCCTAGTGAAGTTTTCTTTATTCGTGAATAAAGATTATTACATGTTTTAATTTTTCTGTTTTTCATGTTTTATCATAATCGACGATATTCTATATTATATGTTCTCGACTAATAGCTACTAGAAGGATTGTGTCATGACAGATAATCAGAACATGAAACTGGACATTATAGAATCGGTTGGCAAGCATCATAACAGATAATCAGAACATGAAACTGGACATTATAGAATCGGTTGACAAGCATCATAACAGATATTTAAATCATGAAACTAGTTGTGTAGAGCATGGTTTAGAAAGCACTAAACTATACCATAACAGGTATTTTGATAAAACTGTCAATCTACTGACTAGTGGAAGTTATTTGACTGAAGGAATATGTGGTAGAATAACAAACGAAACTACTGGTAACACGTGCTAATGAAAAGCATGAGTGGTTTCAATGGTATAAAAACATTGAAGTTTTTTAAAGAGAGGTAAGTTAAACATTCCTTATGTTTTCATCTAACTTTATATAACTAATAATTATAATCTATTAGGAACAAAGATAAATGTTTCATTAATATAAAATTAGTTCACTACAAACTAATAGTAATGAATTTCAAAGTGATTATTAAAATAATTTACTGCTAGAATTTAATTGTATCATATATTTTATTACAAAAATAGACCAATGTGAATATATTACATGTAATACCATGTTTGTCACTTTATTATTGGAGCAACACAGATATGTTAATTACTTGTGAAGGTTATTTAGTTTTCTCTAAACATTAACGCTAGCCGTGTAATAATCTTACATTTCATATCACTCTGGTAGTGATATTTAGATAAAACTTTACAAGTAGTTAACATAATGATATCATATTTAGCAATACCACCTGCTTAATGTTATTTGAGCCCCGCATGGCCAAGCGTGTTAAGGCGTGCGATTCGTAATCTGAGTGTCGCGGGGTCGCATCCCCGTCGCGCCAAACATGCTCGCCCTTTCAGCCGTGAGGGCGTTATAATGTGACGGTCAATCCCATTATTCGTTGGTACAAAAGTAGCCCAAGAGTTGGCGGTGGGTAGTGATAACTAGCTGCCTTCCCTCTAGTCTTACACTGCTAAATTAGGGACGACTAGCACAGATAGCCTTCGAGTAGCTTTGTGCGAAATTCAATAACAAACAAACAAACAATGTTATTTGTTACGTAGTACTGTTAGATTGGTTTAATTTGTTTTGAATTTCACGCAAAGCTACAAAGGCTATCTCTTCTAGCCACCTCTAATTTAACAGTATAAGACTAGAGGGAAGGCAGGTAGTTATCGCCACCCACCACCACTTGGGCAACCTTTTTATCAACTAAAAGTGGTATTGATCATCACATTATAACGCCCTTACAGCTAAAAGAACGAATATGTTTGATGTGGCGGGAATTTGAGTCCGCTATCTTCAGATTACGAATCATTGCCCTAACCTTCTGACCACGGTGGGTCATTATTGTCAGATTTGATCTTATCATGTTAGTGACTTGTGAAAAGTTGTATACTATATTTAGAGTTTTATGTTGGAAAATATTAGTCTATATTTTTATTGTATTTAAAGGAAAAAGAAAAAATTGAAAAGGTTGGCTTGGAGATGAAAAGCCTGACTTCTGAAATGGACGCCGAAACTGAGAAGCACCTTACCGAAGAAAACGACAATGATATTGTCCGGAGAGGACGAGGGATGTCCCAGATGGCGTTCTCGGTTTACCAGTTTACCAGGGGAGAGGGCGAGCTGAAAACAACTCAAGTGAGCATGTTTAATGCGATCCAGAGTGCTGGACAAAGCCTGAGGATAGCCACAACTCGTTTACTTCTTTATAACAACCACATAAAAACCATTACAGATTTGTTTGGTTCTTTTCAGTCAAAAGCCGTAAACGTTCGATGTGGTTTTCCTCAAGCTCGTGAGGGGCGAAAACTTTTGTAAATCAATTAAATATTTTGATTTTTAGTCGCTTTATTGTGAAACAATTTGGCACATGAATGACATAAATAATTGTTTGGTAAGAACGAAAACAACCATCAGCTTGTTATTCTGGACGAAAAGTAATTTGTACATGTATATAAATTATTCAGAAATGTCTTAACAAACTGTCTTTTGTAACACGAACACGTCCAGTGTTTAGTACTAACTACATGCCGTAATGCCATACAAAATATATAAAATATTTAGTTAAACTCTTGATATCTGGTTACTTTGAAAACATTTAATACTTCAGAAGGTAATGTATTTACATCAAATGAATGTAAACATCGCCTATTAATATTTGTGTTTTAATTCGACCATTTTGTGAATATATACTGTTTATTTCCGATGTTTTGGCTTTGACTTTAAGTAATAATTTTGCCAATGTGAGATATATATCTTAGATTTGCATCTTGACATTAAATCAATGATATACGTCATGAAAGTTATTGAACAGTCGAATGGGCTCGAGCCTTCAGCTATTCTGAATGTCATAAACATTTATTTCCTTTTTCTTCTTCAAATTCGTTACATTTTTATGATTCCAGGACCTCTTCACTCAGGCTGAAATATTTGCTGAGGAAGCCAATAAATTGTATAAAGACATACGTCAATTCTCCTATCAGGTATTAAAGATAAACATGTTTTTTATTTAAACAACTATTTTAACAAGGACTATTAAATTTATTTGAAATCTGGAGGTCTATAAACAACACACCAGATAAGTTTACATTTTAATCTTGGTATATGGACTTAAATCTACCCTAATATCTTAAGTTAGCAAGAGCTCGTGAACAACTGTAGAATTACGACCGAAAACGTCGATAGGAATGTGAGTACCTTATTAATGAATTAATACACTGCATGTGGAATAAGAGTTGGTTTCATAACTTTTCGTACGGCTCCGAAAGTAGGTAGATATACTAATTACATGGGTTAATTATAAGTTCTGATGTATTCAAGAAGCTTCATGTGATCAGATGTTATCGATGAGTTCTAGTTAAAACTATCAGAAGATATATGAACTTTTATACATGTACCAAAATTCGTGTCCAAGAAAAATCACATTGTTTACTGTTTATTTATACATTACTCCAAATTACGATAGTTAAGAAAGGAAATTTCAGTATCGTATAAATAATGCCTAGACATATTAACATAATTAGAAAATTAACTATTTAAGCAAACATAAATGTAGTTGTTGTCTTATTCGCCCCTGGAAATAGGATGACAGACAGTAATAAGTTCATGAGAGATTGTCTCTTAGCTTATTTTTCTTGAAAGTATTTCTTTATAAGCAGCTTACTATAATAGATAGAGAACAACATTTTGAAACATAACTAATTTACAAACTTACAACATAACCTATAATTTCAGGTTCCTGGTGGACCACAGAAGAAGGAGCTGCTAGAAAACCTTGATAAAGTTCCAACTTACGTCCAACAGCTTCAGTTTACAGTCAGGAGTCCAACTGTCGGGAAAGCAGCTACCTTCACTAAGGTACTGAGTGTTTAACCAATCGTAGAACTTTACCTTCACTAAGGTACTGAGTGTTTAACCAATCGTACAACTCTACCTTCACTAAGGTACCGAGTGTTTAACCAATCGTAGAATTCTACCTTCACTAAGGTACTGAGTGTTTAACCAATCGTAGAACTCTACCTTCATTAAGGTACTGAGTGTTTAACCAATCGTAGAACTCTACCTTCACTAAGGTACTGAGTGTTTAACCAATCGTTGAACTTTACCTTCACTAAGGTACTGAGTGTTTAACCAATCGTAGAACTTTACCTTCACTAAGGTACTGAGTGTTTAACCAATCGTAGAACTCTACCTTCACTAAGGTACTGAGTGTTTAACCAATCGTAGAACTCTACCTTCACTAAGGTACTGAGTGTTTAACCAATCGTTGAACTCTAAATCACTGGCTAATGCTCTTCTCAGTTTTCGCGCAAGTGCTTACGAATATTGTTTCTTTCTTTAGTCCTAGCTAACGTTGAACGTAATAATTTAAAATAAATTGAATACACGATCATCTGATCACCCATGCATGAATCTAACAAATTGGCTCTAATGACTCCAAGACTAAACAACACCGTTCTCAAAGGGAAAAGCTGGACGCTACGTTATATTCAGTGAATATTTTTGTTAATTACATAATCTTCAAGTTTAACAGTGTGTGAGACGGGTGTTTTCGCTGTATTAGGTCTCCAAGCTAATGACAGTTAACTGTATTTCATTTGGAAATATTAATGTAATATTAACAGCTTTTGAAAGTAAGAATGAATATTGAAATGACGTATTCACGTTGAGATTTGATGATTAAAAGTCTAATGATGTGCTCGTTGTCTAAGGAATGTTCTATAAATTGGTGGATTTATATCCTTGCGTTTTGGTATAAAAATTTCCTATTACTTGAGGTCCCCGTCTTTAAGCATGCATGTGTATGTATAATAATATGAGACAAAGATAATATAATATAATATAATATAATGTAATATAATGTAATGTAATATAATGTAATGTAATGTAATGTAATGTAATATAATATAATATAATATAATATAATGTAATATAATGTAATGTAATATAATATAATATAATATAATGTAATGTAATGTAATGTAATGTAATGTAATGTAATATAATATAATATAATATAATATAATATAATATAATATAATATAATATAATATAATATAATAATATAATATAAAAGCAAAACCCAAACACTCAAAGTTGCGATAAATGACATCCAAGTGAACATAAACAAACCCAAGTTAACAGTATAATGCTAGGCTTAGGACGTTCACCTAAACCTAATTCATTGGTAAATCAGCATTGGATATGCATTACGTTATCAACCAGTATTCAGTAGGCCTTTCATTCTCCTGAACACTGATGATGTGCATTACGTTATGAACCAGTATTCAGTAGGCCTTTCATTCTCCTGAACAATGATGATGTGCATTACGTTATCAACCAGTATTCAGTAGGCCTTTCATTCTCCTGAACAATGATGATGTGCATTACGTTATCAACCAGTATTCAGTAGGCCTTTCATTCTTCTGAACACTGATGATATGCATTACGTTATCAACCACTATTCAGTGGGCCTTTCATTCTCCTGAGCACTGATGACATGCATTACGTTATCAACCAGTATTCAGTAGGCCTTTCATTCTCCTGAACATTGATGATATATGACAACATTCGTGAATGCCAATAATTTTTTGAAAGAAACATGCTGTATTAGTTTCTATTTTTGATATATAATATCATAAAGTTACCACTGATTCCTTGTCTCTTTCATTATTTATAACATTGCGTTTTTACTGATGTCACAAGTGTATCGGATGTGTATCGCAACTGTGAGCTAGCTTCCGCATAAGTTCTATGTCACTAACTATTTCATATAGAATCTATATTATAGATATATCTTAATCATAAAGATGTCATATTTGTGGATCATTTTCGTTTTATTCAGTACGCATTAAGTGACACAACTGAATATTCGCGTAATGAGACTTCTTCACAGAATTATCAGGTTTTTTACAAGAATTCCCACTTGTACGGCTTTAAATAAGTTAACTCACGAAACCATTGGACGAGTTCCAGTTTACCAGTCGCTCCCTGCAATTAGTATATTTGAAACAGAGAAATCTGGCGATTTGAATCAGCCTTAAAAAATTACTTTAATATGCAAACATGCAGTGATTTATCAATTAGATTCCATGTAAGTTTAGTGTTATCCATAAATTAAGGTAGGGTTATGCCCTACACTGCTGGTCAAAATCTTAAGGCTAATGAACATAAAGAAACAAATATGCATTTTGTGTTGCTAGACTCAACCACTTATCTAAGTAGAGCTTCGAAAGATGAAAATAAGAAAAGGGAAAATAAAAATCAAAAACTTTTTAACATTTAATAGGGAAAATGTGAACATTATGAAATTAGTTTACATACCAGCTGGTCAAAGTTTAAGACCATACCAAAACAGGTCCTTAACAGGGTAGAAAATGCCCTACAACAGATCTCAGTAGTGAGTTGCACGGCCGTCATTGCGATTAACTTCGAACATTCGTTTTGGCATGGGCTGTATGAGCGTTTTCAGAAAGCTGGCTGGAATGTTATTCCAAGTGGTGAAGATGGCTTCACGATGATCATACACTTTTTGGAATTGACGTCCATTTTTATAGACTTCCCTTGCCATCTACCCCCAAACATTTGGATGGTCCAAAAATCGCTTTATTTGCCATGAAAAAGTCCTTTGTCCTTTGGGCATTGTGGATTGCAGCGTTGTCCTTCTGAAAGATCCAGTCATTTCCACAGAAGCGAGGGCCTTCAGTCAATAAGGATGCTCTCTCCAACATGCCAATGTAGCCAGCTGCTGTTTGATGCCCCTGTATAACCTGAAGCTCCATTGTTCCATGGAATGAGAAAGCACCCCAGATCATGATGGAACCTTCTCCACTGAGTCGTGTAGAAAATGTGTCCAGTGGGATATTCTTATCGTGCCAGTTACACTGGAAGCCATCTGGATCATTTAGGTTAAATCTTCCACTTTTCTCCGTCCCATGTTTGGTGCTTTTCAGCAAAGTTTAACGGAGCTGTTTCATGTTGTGGAAGAAAGTGTGGCCTTTGAAGACGTTTAAGGTTTTTATAGCCTTTCTCTTGCAGATACTGTCTTATTGTTCTTGAGCTGCATTCTGTGTCTGTAATGTCCTTTTTCTGGTTTGACGATCGGCTGGTGTCTTGCCGGACAGCCCGTCAAATCCTCCTGCTCAACGTCGACGATATTTTCTTGAGCCGACCAATTGAAATTCTCCTTTCGTATCTCTCAAGGTCTTTTAAGAAATTTGCAACAACAGTTTTACTACACCCAATCTCACCAGCGATGGCATGTTGAGAGAGACCTTGCTTTTGTAGCTTGATAATTCTACCACGTTCAAACTCTGTCAACTTTTTAGCCTTTGCCATGTTTTTACTCAATGTAACACAGGAGATGTCAGTAGGAGAGGTTAACAACACTAATGCTTGAACACAAATGACTAAATTTCGTTACATGTTTACCGATTAACGCTTCGTTTCAGTATGGTCTTAAACTTTTGACCAGCTAGTTTTTAGACTAATTTCATAGTGTTTATATTTTCTCTATTAAATGCTAAAAAGGTTTTTTATTTTTATTTTCTTATTTTCATCTTTCGAATCTCTACTCAAATAAGCAAAATGCATATTTTTTCTTTATGTTCATTGGCCTAAAGATTTCGGCCAGCAGTGTAATACTACTTACGAAGCAGGTACTTGTTTCCATGGTAATTATAAAATAACAATGATATGCGATGGATATAACAGTGAAACACTTTAAATGTGTATTTTAAAACGGTTGGTATGGGTAGAAAAAGCCGTTTTTAAATATATACTTTTCTCTTCAAGTGGGTTTTCTCGTCATCACGGACTTTTAATGTGTTGTCGAAATGATTTACATTTATATGGTTGAGATTTTATATCTATTAACTTATTTGTTCGTCTAATAAGGATTAAAACATTTTTCCCCGTTCCGGAACTGTTGTTTCACAGGTAGACAACGTGATTCAAGGGACGAAAAACTTAATGAATGTGGTTTCTAAAGTCGTCACCACAAGTCTTGTCTGCGCATCAAAGGTAAGAACGTTTCCTTCTTCCCCAACACGATCCCCCCCAAAACAAAAACAATTACACATTAATATATAATTCAAGTGAAAAAAAACTGACGTTTTATGGGAGTTTATTGAGATAGCTAGAAGAAGAAGAAATGTCTGCAAATCTACAGTTTTCCCAACTCCACTGTTCGTTTGTATATTTCCTTCAGCAGGTGATTCTGGTCTTATAACTGTTGTCCCTAAAACACTGTTCAAGTAAATAATGTATATTTTGTTTAATTGTTTGTTGTGTTGTTTAGTCTTACAACAGTTCAACAGCATGAGAGCAGGTTGTGCAATCTTGTCCCTTATTACAGTAACGTATTGGAAGCTCAACAGAGAACAAAGAAACGATGAAACTGTACCAGATGTAAACGAACCAGATAAGACTGAGAGAAATAATCCAATTATTACTTATGTTTATTTAGTGAACGTGTTTCAGCACGAACAGTTTATTATAACAATATGTCGGTAAACAACGACTTGAAAGCGTAGTGAAGTGACTTACGTTTGAGGAAAATACTTTGTATTTCGACAGAATCGTTGGACTGCCTTCTTCATACCCGTACAAAGATAAACCGATGTTCTATCGAAACTTGTTAACATGTTTCCCTCAAATGTACATTACTCAATTATGCTTGTAAACAGTTGTTTGTCAGTTTATTATAATGTTAGCGTGATGTTCCTCTCTCCTCAAGTAAGAATAGTTTACACTAAGTTTTACACTAACTATATCTGTAACATTTACTTGTTTTATCAGACACAAGTGGGCCGGTAGGGCCAAGTGCGTTAGGCACTCGACTCGTAATCTGAGAGTCGCGGGTTCAAATCCTCCGTCGTACCAAACATGCTCGTCCTGCCAGATGCGGGGCGTTATAATGTGACGGTAAAAAAAAACAAAACAGAAATAAATAACTATTTTTCAAATGAGTTCGAGAAAAAGTTTGTTACGACACAAGTTTGACAATGAATATTTTACTTTATTAGTGTTAATTAGTGTACTATTTTTTAGTGATATTTTGGCCATAATTTCAATAATATCTGACACGATTAAACTAGCTCAGAAGATTTAAATTGATCCTAAATCAAGTTAACAGTATAAAATAATATCTACAGTAGAATTATATAATAACTGGTTTATAAACACATAAACACCCGTGATTACGTCTATACAATATCATCAATTTCATGTATCATTGCATTATAACAAAACAATTTTAGGTCCTCGTCATGTCGTCACAGTCGTCACACTATATCGTCTCGTCCGGTCATGCTCTGACCACCGTGTATCTTGACAGTACCCATGCAGAGTATTTTTCCATCGCAAACATCTTTGTTATAAGAATGTCACGTATAAAGCGCACTCATCTTTCTTGCAGCTTTTCATCAGCCATCTAGCATACAAAGATGGCGGTTTCCCAATATTTATTTCAACAGTTCAGTCACAAAAAAAAAGCCACAGGCATTGTGCAAAATAACACGAATACCCGTTTTGTTCATTATTTACATAATGTATGCAAAGGATGAACAAATATATCACGTGCACATGTGAAATGTTACACTTTTATAGACTGGGATATTTCTTTATTGCTTTTGCATGCTCATACCTTGGGCACGCGGACAATTTTTTCAGTAAATTTTGTGTTCATAGATTTTCATCTGTTACAAGATACTACATTTTACTTACCATGGCTCAGGTATGACATTTTGCAAGTTTCTTTGTGGATAGTCCTGAAACCCCAAGTTGATCCAGCTTCCCTAGTTTTTCAATGCGAGTAAGTACATGGCATACCCCCGTCTTGGAAATTCTAACTCTCCGATGTGAATATATTTTTATGATCTGAGCGTATGAATATTTTGCGTAGGATTGTTACTTACCTTTCCAAAAGCGCTAAGTTTTTGGCAGTAACAACACGTTACTCACGCTACGCCAGGGAAATGTCAAAATGTAGTTCTGATACATTCCGTTTTACTGTAACTTTATATTGGCTGCATATGTCACGTAAATTTTTAATTTGCATATTCATGTTGTTTTAGAAAGTGAACCAATAAGGACGTTGATGCAAATTTAAACATATTTGGAGATGTTGCTAAATTTCAAGATAATACAAAACAAACAAACAAACTTGGTTGGGATGTATTTTCAATAAACACACCCGTTGTTATTGACACAGTGAGAATTCACACCCTAAGAGGTGTAAATATAGAAAAAATAAAAATTCATACTCGTAATAATTATGTAAAGGTGTAAATTTAATAATGGATTGGAAGTAATTTAAGTATGGTTTGAATATATAAAAATATTTTAACACAATCATCTAGAAGACCCAGACAATTGGATGTCAATAGTATTGTCAAAGTTGTCTTCTTTCTGTTGATTGATTTGTTTTTTGTTGTTTTTGTTTTCTGAGAAAATTGAGAAAAGTAGCACAAGTCTCCTGGCTAGGTCTTCTAAACATGTTTTAATTTCTAAGGTTGGAATGTACCTAGGTGCTATTGCAAAGTTAAGTCATTTGTTAGGTAGATGTATCTCATCTGTGTTTAATTGTCGGTCGGATCTGTTAATTATGAGGTTAGTCAACGGTTTGTCGTGTTGGTGTCTTTTCTGTTGTTTGCATCTTAGTTTTTCTAGTTTTTTGTTGTGGCAGATCTTTTTGTCTCTGTCGTTCCTAGTGTTGATTTGGTTTATGTTTCGTTGTATAATTCCGTGAATCTCTGGTTTAATGCAGCATGCTAGTTGATGGTTCAGGTTCATTTTTTTGTTTTTGTAAGTCATGTAGTTCTTTGTATTTTGTGTTCAACATGGCTTTAAGTAGTTTTTTCAGTAAATTTTGGATAATGTTTGTGTATTTATTAAAATTTTTTGATAGTTTTAACTTTACAAAATTACGGGTTAGTTGTTCCTTTCTACATTGTTGAATAAAATAGATGTCATTTCTTCACCATTTTGCACACCACAAATATACGGCATCCCCAAACCTCATAAACCAGATTGTCCACTACGACCAGTAATGTCCACATATGAATCGTTTAATTACAATCTTGGTTAATACATAGCATGGGCATTTTCCAAATATGTAACATCAGCCAGCTCATTCATCAAAGACTTCTTCAATTTCAAATCTAACCTTAATCAGCTTAATCATAAAGCCTTAATGGCCAGTTTCGATGTTATATCCCTCTTTACATAAGTTCCAACCACTGAAGCCTGAAAGATAGCCTTAGAACTCTGTATCCGAGACCTTAACCCAACGATAAACATTCCCAGCAACCAGTTAGCAACCATCATAGAATTCACCACGATGAAGACAAACTTCATGTTCAACAACCAAAACTATATACAAACAAATGGCCTAAGCATGGGCAGCCCAGTATCACCAGTTCTAGTCAATATTTTTATGACACAAATTGAAACACAAGCAATTAACACAGCATTACATCCACCACTATACTGGTACAGATATGTAGATGACACGGTTGCGGGATTCACATCTACAGAACATACTTAATTTTTTCAATCACATTAACGCTATACATCCCAACATTAACTTCACATGTGAACAAGAAGGAAGCAATCAAATATCATTTCTTAACCTCAAAATTACAAGAACCGATACACAATTTAAAACAGAAATCCACCGAAAAATCAGCCATACTGGACTATACATTCCTTTAGACTCAGCACATGAAACAAAACAAAAACTCAACATACTAAGAAACCAAATAAACACAGCCATAAAACTATGCTCACCAGATAAAATTAACGATGAATTAGACAAAATAAAACAATACTTCATCAACATCAATAAGTTTCCTCCACAAACCGTAGAAAACATTATACGCACACACCTAGACAGAAAGCAAAATCAACTGACAAAACTCACGAATCAAAAATCACGAAACCATATACTGCTGCATACCATATATTCCCGACATCAGCAGACAAATAACCAACATTTGGCAAAAGCTAGTAACAAAATATGACATTCCAGTTAATATCAAATTTATTCAAAAACCAGGCACAAAACTGAGGTCTATACTATGTAAAAACTACACTGACAAACACCACACCAACATTATTTATAAAATACAATGTGATAACTGCCACGACTTCTATATTGGAGAAACAAGTAGAAAAGTGGAAACCAGATTCAAAGAACATAAAAAGTCACCTTCACACGTTTTCGAACACCGCAAGTCAAATAAACACAACATAACCATAAAAAACACCCAAATACTAAATAAAAAACAAACATAAACAAAATTAAAGAAGCCTTACTTACACAACAACTCAAGTCCAAAATAAACCAATATAAAGAAACACCTTTATACTGGCTACCGGCCAGTAACCCTTTTTTTCTTTGTGAACCTGAAGATGACCGTTGTTCGCTCCTCTATTAGTGCTTTCTCTACCCGTACCAGCCGTTTTTAAATATATAATTTTCTACAAGTTGGTTTTCTCGTTATCACGGATAAAGGTCTTGGTATGGTCAAGTGGTTAGGACGACTCGCATCGCAGGTTTGAATCCCCCTCCCACCAAAGGTGCTCTCCCTTTCAATTCATCGCACTGTTCGTTGGTGAAAGAGTAGCCCAAGAGTTTGTGGGGGGTGTTAATGACTAGCTGCCTCTTTTCTAGTTTTTCACTGCTAAATGAGGGACGGCCAGCACAGATAGCCCTCGTGTAGCATTGCGCGAAATGCATAAACAAACTAGCTGAGATAGTGGTACAGCGAATGTCTGCAGACTCACAGCGCCAGAATCCGGGTTTCTTCACCAATGATGGGCAAAGCACAGATAGCCCAATGTGTAGCATTGTACATAAGTTAAACAAATTTAATTTCAAACAAATTATGTTCATTCTTAGACACACTTGAAAATATATAATTTTTTAAAAATTTTTGGAAAAAAACACTTTGATTTATTTAATGTTACGATAACAAGTTGAATTATAGAAAACGTTGATTTTGGGTTGATTTGAGTCCGCTAAGATTGAAATCATTCGTGCTCTTGAATTTTCTGTATTTTTCTTGGCATGTTATGTACTCATAGACCTCTCGGAGTAAATTCGTAATAACTTTGAACAAAATAACCTAAATTTAATCTTATAGCATAAACACGTCTCTAATTTCTTTTTTATTATTAACTATTCACTATTTCTTGGCCTCGGTTGTTATGGTTTTATATGACTGTCAAATCTTAGATTCGAAAGGTCGCATGCTAGTAATGTAAAAACCCAATTAAATCAATTGTTTTGTTCACTTTAACGGTTTGAGCCACTTCACCGGAGGTTGCATAGAGTTAGTAATAAAGAAATAAGACCGAGCTTGGGGATGTTGTCAGCAAAAAAGAAATTGATTCAGTCAATTGCAAAAAAAAATTTAACCAAGCCTACTTTTAACCAAGCCTACTTCATATTGTTACACACAGCAAAAAAACTCAGTTCTTATCGAACTGAAATATTTTAAGTCAAATTAAGTGTTGTTTGATAATATCAAGAACTAAACTGTAGTGAGTTTGTTTAAACGTTGTTAGTTATTAATAGCTTTAATGTGGTTTGTTTAAACGTTGTTAGTTATTACTAGCTTTAATGTGATTTGTTTAAACGTTGTTAGTTATTACTAACTAGCTTTAATGTGGTTTGTTTAAACGTTGTTAGTTATTACTAGCTTTAATGTGGTTTGTTTAAACGTTGTTAGTTATTACTAGCTTTAATGTGGTTTGTTTAAACGTTGTTAGTTATTACTAACTAGCTTTAATGTGGTTTGTTTAAACGTCGTTAGTTATTACTAGCTTTAATGTGGTTTGTTTAAACGTTGTTAGCTATTACAACTTTAATGTGGTTTGTTTAAACGTTGTTAGCTATTACTAGCTTTAATGTGATTTGTCTAAACGTTGTTAGTTATTACTAGATTTAATGTGGTTTGTTTAAACGCTGTTAGTTATTACTAGCTTTAATGTGGTTTGTTTAAACGTTGTTAGTTATTACTAACTAGCTTTAATGTGGTTTGTTTAAACGTCGTTAGCTATTACTAGCTTTAATGTGGTTTGTTTAAACGTTGTTAGCTATTACTAGCTTTAATGTGGTTTGTCTAAACGTTGTTAGTTATTACTAGCTTTAATGTGGTTTGTTTAAACGTTGTTAGCTGTTACTAGCTTTAATGTGGTTTGTTTAAACGTTGTTACTTATTACTAGCTTTAATGGACAACGATATCTACTGAAAAGAAATTGATATACATTAATTAAAACTGGTTTAAACTCATTACATGAAATATATATTAGATAAAATTTATAATTTCATAAACTCACACTATATATAAAATTTTAGGATAAAGTGGAATGATATAAACGCATCAATAAATTATTTTCGAAATCTGAAAACTGCGAATTATTTATAAATATCTCGTATATAAAGAAAGATATGTCCAGAAGACTTTATAAGTTGTCAAACTTTTGAAATTTCGAGCTATTTTGTTGAAATATTTTTCCAAATTCAATAAAAACCTTTCCAAGGAATTGACTCACCGAGCGTTGAGAAATTAAGGATACTTTTTGACTAGTGTTGTTATAAGTTATGTTTATAAGGCTGCAGTTTGTTTTCCTCACGTGTTCACTGGAGAGCACAAGTCCTAGAAATATCTAGGTTGTGAATACAACTTTCAGCGACAGAAGGATTTTTTTAACATAGAGTTCAATAAGTCAATGTATTTTCTATCGTGCATATCGGATTATTTTGTATCAGTTCACTTGATTTGTTTTACTGTATTTAACATCATTTTAATTTAGGCCTACGACAATTGACAGTAGTGTGCAAGTGTCCAATCCCCTAGAAACGTTAAAGGAGGTAATAAAGTAATTTATTATCATCGTTACATGGATTCAAACACCTTCACCAGATAATTTGAAAGAACTTATCAACAAAGTTATAACACCATTATAAAATTAATTAACGCATTTTTTTAAATCTTCAGTATATTTACAATTAATCTTACTTGTTGGAAATATGACATCTGAAAAATATTACTAATAGAAGTTTGGGTTTGGAATTATTACAATTGAAGACAAATCTTTTCCAAGTAAGAAGTATGTGTAGCGATGGTTAATATAAATTCTTCAAAAACAGTGCAAATAAAATAGTACAGATGGCATTTACATCATAACCGCATGGGGTGATGTAAATTATATTAGCCATCCCTACATTTGCTTTCTTTACTTGTTTGCTTGTTGTTGTTTTGTAATGCACTGTTTCAATAGACATAGGCAGGTTGTAGTTATAACCAAGTCCTAAACATTTTCAAGTTTGAACTGTAATATTTATTAGTCATTCTTGTTTCATGTTGTACTTTAAGCCTTTTCTAGCGATTTGAGTGCGTAGACATACTGCTATACCATTAGGGCTGCCAAAACAAATTGGTAATTCCATATATCAATAGGTCTTTTCCATTCACTTTAGACATAAGCAATTGGGAAATAACACTTTCTGCAATTTCGGTACTCCAGCTAGTTACGTATATTTCAAGCAGATATTTCAGCGTTTTTATCAAGATATGTTTACGTTTTTTTTTTTTTTATTTTATGAAACGTCAATTGTTTTCCTAACGGTTTATCTTATCCGGCCACAAGCAGGAAGCGCCATGTTTATGACGTCATGAAGATCCCAACTCACTCGTCACACACATAAACTTCGTGTTAAAACAATGTAATTTGGGGATTTTTTTTTCATTTAACGTGTATCGTTGTTAGTTTATTAAGTTACTTAATAGTTTTATAGCATATTTGTTTAACTTCAAAAAAGTAAATCTTTTTCCTTTGTTTCTTTAGGTCAAGTTGCTAATACTTTGTTCCAAAACGAACAACAAACATATTGTGTTTAAAAGTACAAATACTCGATACCTCAAGGTGTAACGTCAAACGGTTTGTTTGTTTTTGAATTTCGTGCAAAGCTATTCGAGCTATCTGCGCTAGCTGTCCCTAATTTAACAGTGTAACACTAGAGGGAAGGCAGCTAGTCATCACCACCCACCGCCAACTCTTGCGCTACTCATTTACCAAGGAATAGTGGGATTCACCGTCACATTATACCGCCACCACGAATGAAAGGGCGAGCATGTTTGGTGTGACGGGGATTCGAACCCACGACCCTCGGATTACGAGTCGAGTGCCTTAACCACCTGGCCATGACGAGTCAATTGTTAATCTAACTGATGTTTTTGTCAATAATTATTCTATGAATAGGCCACGAACAATATTGTTATAAAAAGAAACTCTGTACAGTATTGTAAAGTCTTGTTGACCTATAGATGAGATGTTTAAAACACCATTTCTCTGAACAATCCGAGCCATCTTTACACAGTCAGTGCTGCTGCCTTCCGGATTATTTTACTTTGTTATAATAGGTGAAAATTATTATTTTTTAAGTGCCACTCCTGTATCGTCATTTCCAAATTATCAAAGTTTAACAAGACTAGATTTCATAGAAAATTTAATGTAACACAAATAAGTATTTTATTATTGTAAATATTAGGGAATGCCGCATGTACTACGTCCGTCCGTCCGTCCTTATTCACTTCTTTATACTTTCAGTTTAACCTCGAATTCAGAGGATCTTCCAGTTGGTCCAGAAGTGCCTCCACATACTATGGAGATCCAGATGAATGTGGATATGGAGATGCAACTGGTGGTATGCCCCAAAGAGGTGGAGGGACCAGCTCCTCGGATCCGAACATCTGACAATTAGGGTTAGGCCCTCGACGGGCCAAAGGAGATTCGCGCCGAACTCGTGTGTCCTTCTTCACGCTTCTCGGAGCGAAGAGGAGAGAATAATATAATATTAATAATAATATAACTCTTTTGTAGTAGAATGGTGTAATCCTCGTGTTCAGGTGATGGGCAGGAAAACGTAGGCGCGTGTACCGTTTCTAACAAAACACTAATCATAAAGAAGTGAATTTAGACGTTTCTGGAGAGTACTGTTTTACTTTCCAGATTTGTTATACATTGATCTGATACTTCTAAACAAATATTCTCTAGTGATCTCATACTTCTAAACAAACATTCTTTAGTGATCTCATACTTCTAAACAAACATTCTCAAGTGATCTCATACTTCTAAACAAACATTCTCTAGTGATCTCATACTTCTAAACAAACATTCTTAAGTGATCTCATACTTCTAGACAAACATTATTAAGTGATCTCATACTTCTAGACAAACATTCTCAAGTGATCTCATACTTCTAGACAAACATTCTTAAGTGATCTCATACTTCTAGACAAACATTCTTAAGTGATCTCATACTTCTAGACAAATATTATTAAGTGATCTCATACTTCTAGACAAACATTCTCAAGTGATCTCATACTTCTAAACAAACATTCTCAAGTGATCTCATACTTCTAGACAAACATTCTTAAGTGATCTCATACTTCTAGACAAATATTATTAAGTGATCTCATACTTCTAAACAAACATTCTCTAGTGATCTCATACTTCTAAACAAACATTCTTAAGTGATCTCATACTTCTAAACAAACATTCTCAAGTGATCTCATACTTCTAAACAAACATTCTTAAGTGATCTCATACTTCTAGACAAACATTCTCTAGTGATCTCATACTTCTAAACAAACATTCTTAAGTGATCTCATACTTCTAAACAAACATTCTCAAGTGATCTCATACTTCTAGACAAACATTCTTAAGTGATCTCATACTTCTAGACAAATATTATTAAGTGATCTCATACTTCTAGACAAACATTCTCAAGTGATCTCATACTTCTAAACAAACATTCTCAAGTGATCTCATACTTCTAGACAAACATTCTTAAGTGATCTCATACTTCTAGACAAATATTATTAAGTGATCTCATACTTCTAAACAAACATTCTCTAGTGATCTCATACTTCCAAACAAACATTCTCAAGTGATCTCATACTTCTAGACAAACATTATTAAGTGATCTCATACTTCTAGACAAATATTATTAAGTGATCTCATACTTCTAAACAAACATTCTCAAATGATCTCATACTTCTAAACAAACATTCTCTAGTGATCTCATACTTCTAAACAAACATTCTTAAGTGATCTCATACTTCTAAACAAACATTCTCAAGTGATCTCATACTTCTAAACAAACATTCTCTAGTGATCTCATACTTCTAAACAAACATTCTTAAGTGATCTCATACTTCTAGACAAACATTCTTAAGTGATCTCATACTTCTAAACAAACATTCTCAAGTGATCTCATACTTCTAGACAAACATTCTCAAGTGATCTCATACTTCTAAACAAACATTCTCAAGTGATCTCATACTTCTAAACAAACATTCTCAAGTGATCTCATACTTCTAGACAAACATTCTTAAGTGATCTCATACTTCTAGACAAATATTATTAAGTGATCTCATACTTCTAGACAAACATTCTCAAGTGATCTCATACTTCTAAACAAACATTCTCAAGTGATCTCATATTTCTAGACAAACATTCTTAAGTGATCTCATACTTCTAGACAAATATTATTAAGTGATCTCATACTTCTAAACAAACATTCTCAAGTGATCTCATACTTCTAAACAAACATTCTCTAGTGATCTCATACTTCTAAACAAACATTCTTAAGTGATCTCATACTTCTAGACAAACATTCTTAAGTGATCTCATACTTCTAAACAAACATTCTCAAGTGATCTCATACTTCTAGACAAACATTCTCAAGTGATCTCATACTTCTAGACAAACATTCTTAAGTGGTCTCATACTTTTAGACAAATATTATTAAGTGATCTCATACTTCTAAACAAACATTCTCTAGTAATCTCATACTTCTAAACAAACATTCTTAAGTGATCTCATACTATAAACAAACATTCTCAAGTGATCTCATACTTCTAAACAAACATTCTCTAGTAATCTCATACTTCTAAAAAAATATTCTTAAGTGGTCTCATACTTCTAGACAAACATTCTTAAATTATATTCTTATGTTCATTCACGAATCAGAACAAAACCCTTAATTCTTCGTGTCAAATTACAAAAAACAGTTTCAACAGAGACGAGACAAAAAAAAACAAAATACAAAGATTTAGTAAAGGAAAACTGTTCATTAACTCACTCTGTGGCTATCTCACTGGCTTAAAGCTTATTTATGATAAGCCAGAATGTAACATAATGCAGTTATTGTCTCTTTAATATTATTGATTGATTAGATATTAGATTTTTCAAGTAGAATATACCTATAAATATTTCGATAATTGTGTACATTTCAAAGAGAGAGAAAGAAGGTTTAAGTGTTTAATTAACAAATATCTGATTTTCTATAGATAGTTGACACAGAGACGCTAATAAACGTAAAATGTTTATTTGCAAGAGTTAGCCTAAAGGCACAACGATCAAAAGTTTTTTGTAAGTTCTTGGCTTGTCATAAAGGCATTGAAATTCCTATCTGTAAGTGTCTGCCATAAAGGCACAGCACACAAAAGCATTCACCTGTACGTAGTTGCGGTAGAACTGTAGTGTAGAGAAATGCTTATCTGCTAGTTCTCGTCATTAGGACATAGAAATTGTTATCTGAAAGTACCTGTCATAAAACCATAGTGCACAGAAGTGTTACCCCTCTAAATATCTTGTCATAAGGCCACAGTGCACAGAAACTTGGACCTGTAAGTTCTCGTCACCAGAACATAGTGCACAGAAATGTTGATTTGTAAGTGCTTGTCATCAGGACAGTGCACAGAAATTGTCAACTGCAAGTATCTGTCATAAAACCGTAGCGCACAGAAATGTTGCCCTCCAAGTGCAAGTTATAAAGCCGTTTAGTGCATAGAAATGTTCATTTGTAAGTGCTTATCTTGAGGTAAAAATATCTAAGTAATAGTAATACAGACACAAAGAGTGAAGCATTCGTTTATTATAGCACATCAGACACGACAAACGTAAATATTAACACTTTATGGCTGACATGTGGACAAAATATTTATCAACATATTTTATATATAGTCGTGCAATCGAAGTGCGGTATTAGCAAAGACGTTATTTGAACTTGTTTGTCTAACGTGTCCGAACCATTCTTTCTGACATTGTTATAATTATCGTGATGCGTTCTTCAGATCAGACAACATTTTAAAGCGTAATTATTAACCTCTGTTCCTCTATCAGGAAAGATCTATTGAGTGTAAGATAAACTTCTTTACTTTCAAAAACCGTCCGGTCGCTAAGAGGTACACTGAAGCGCTTATAACACTACAAGTCATGATTTGATCCCGACTGTAATTTAGAAATCTCAAAGACACCAATGATTAGTGACACTAAAGACACTAACATTAATTATTGTTGTATCTAATAGATGGAGCTTCGATTAATAATAAAGATAGTTTTGCTTTTACAGTCTTTCCTGTCCCTCCGTAACTTGACGTACGCTAGATACTTTTGAAAAAAATGTTTTTCTGATAGTTCTGATATTTAATCTAAGAAACCGAATAATGTTAATTAATCTAAGGAACCGAATAATGTTAATTAATCTAATGAAACGAATAATGTTAATTAATCTAAGGAACCGAATAATTTTAATTAATCGATGAAACCGAATAATGTTAATTAATCTAAGGAACCGAATAATGTTAATTAATCTAAGGAACCCAATAATGTTATTTAATCTAAGAAACCGAATAATGTTAATTAATCTAAGGAACCGAATAATTTTAATTAATCGATGAAACCGAATAATGTTAATTAATCTAAGGAACCGAATAATGTTAATTAATCTAAGGAACCCAATAATGTTATTTAATCTAAGAAACAGAATAATGTTAATTAATCTAAGGAACCGAATAATGTTAATTAATCTAAGGAAACGAATAATGTTAATTAATCTAAAAAACCGAATAATGTTAATTAATCTAAAGAACCGAATAATGTTAATTAATCTAAGGAACCGAATAATTTTAATTAATCGATGAAACCGAATACTGTTAATTAATCTATGAAACCGAATAATGTTAATTAATCTAAGGAACCGAATAATGTTAATTAATCTAAGAAACCGAATAATGTTAATTAATCTAAGGAACCGAATAATTTTAATTAATCGATGAAACCGAATAATGTTAATTAATCTAAGGAACCGAATAATGTTAATTAATCTAAGGAACCCAATAATGTTATTTAATCTAAGAAACAGAATAATGTTAATTAATCTAAGGAACCGAATAATGTTAATTAATCTAAGGAAACGAATAATGTTAATTAATCTAAAAAACCGAATAATGTTAATTAATCTAAAGAACCGAATAATGTTAATTAGTCCAAGGAACCGAATAATGTTAATTAATCTAAGAAACCGAATAATGTTAATTAATCTAAGGAACCGAATAATGTTAATTAATCTAAGGAACCGAATAATGTTAATTAATCTAAGGAACCGAATAATGTTAATTAGTCTAAGGAACTGAATAATGTTAATTAATCTAAGGAAACGAATAATGTTAATTAATCTAAGGAACCGAATAATGTTAATTAATCTAAGAAACCCAATAATGTTAATTAATCTAAGGAACCGAATAATTTTAATTAATCTATGAAACCGAATAATGTTAATTAATCTAAAGAACCGAATAATGTTAATTAATCTAAGAAACCGAATAATGTTAATTAATCTAAGAAACCGAATAATGTTAATTAATCTAAAGAAACGAATAATGTTAATTAATGTAAGGAACCGAATAATGTTAATTAATCTAAAGAACCGAATAATGTTAATTAATGTAAGGAACCGAATAATGTTAATTAATCTAAGAAACCGAATGATGTTAATTAATCTAAGAAACTGAATAATGCTAATTAATCTAAGGAACCGAATAATTTTAATTAATCTATGAAACCGAATAATGTTAATTAATCTAAGGAACCGAATAATGTTAATTAATCTAAGAAACCGAGTAATGTTAATTAATCGAAGGAACCGAATAATGTTAATTAATCGAAGGAACCGAATAATGTTAATTAATCTAAGAAACCAAATAATGTTAATTAATTTAAGGAACCGAATAATTTTAATTAATCTATGAAACCGAATAATGTTATTTAATCTAAAGAACCGAATAATGTTAATTAATGTAAGGAACCGAATAATGTTAATTAATCTAAGGAAACGAATAATGTTAATTAATGTAAGGAACCGAATAATGTTAATTAATCTAAGAAACCGAATGATGTTAATTAATCTAAGAAACTGAATAATGCTAATTAATCTAAGGAACCGAATAATTTTAATTAATCTATGAAACCGAATAATGTTAATTAATCTAAGGAACCGAATAATGTTAATTAATCTAAGAAACCGAGTAATGTTAATTAATCGAAGGAACCGAATAATGTTAATTAATCGAAGGAACCGAATAATGTTAATTAATCTAAGAAACCGAATAATGTTAATTAATCTAAGGAACCGAATAATGTTAATTAGTCCAAGGAACCGAATAATGTTAATTAATCTAAGGAACCGAATACTGTTAATTAATCTAAGGAACCGAATAATTTTAATTAATCTATGAAACCGAATAATGTTAATTAATCTAAGGAACCGAATAATGTTAATTAATCTAAGGAACCAAATAATGTTAATTAATCTAAGGAACCCAATAATGTTATTTAATCTAAGAAACCGAATAATGTTAATTAATCTAAGAATCCGAATAATGTTAATTAATCTAAGAAACCGAATAATGTTAATTAATCTAAGGAACCGATTAATGTTAATTAATCTAAGAAACCGAATAATGTTAATTAATCTAAGAAACCGAATAATGTTAATTAATCGAAGGAACCGAATAATGTTAATTAATCTAAGAAACCGAGTAATGTTAATTAATCGAAGGAACCGAATAATGTTAAATAATGTAAGAAACCGATTAATGTTAATTAATCTAAGAATCCGAATAATGTTATTTAATCTAAGAAACCGAATAATGTTAATTAATCTAAGAAATCGAATAATGTTAATTAACCTAAGAACCGAATAATGTTAATTAAGCTAAGAAACCAAATAATCTTAATTAATCTAAGGAACCGAATAATTTTAATTAATCTATGAAATCGAATAATGTTAATTAATCTAAAGAACCGAATAATGTTAATTAATCTAAGAAACCGAATAATGTTAATTAATCTAAGAAACCGAATAATGTTAATTAATCTAAGAAACCGAATGATGTTAATTAATCTAAGAAACCGAATAATGCTAATTAATCTAAGGAACCGAATAATTTTAATTAATCTATGAAACCGAATAATGGTAATTAATCTAAGGAACCGAATAATGTTAATTAATCTAAGAAACCGAGTAATGTTAATTAATCGAAGGAACCGAATAATGTTAATTAATGTAAGAAACCGAATAATGTTAATTAATCGAAGGAACCGAATAATGTTATTTAATGTAAGAAACCGAATAATGTTAATTAATCTATGAAACCGAATAATGTTCATTAATCTAAGAAACCGAATAATGTTAATTAATCTAAGAAACCGAATAATGTTAATTAATCTAAGAAACCGAATAATATTAATTAATCTAAGGAACCGAATAATGCTTATTAATCTAAGAAACCAAATAATGTTAATTAATCTAAGAAACCGAATAATGTTAATTAATCTAAGAAACCGAATAATGTTAATTAATCTAAGGAAACGAATAATGTTAATTAATGTAAGGAACCGAATGATGTTAATTAATCTAGGAAACCGAATAATGTTAATTAATCTAAGGAACCGAATAATTTTAATTAAACTATGAAACCGAATAATGTTAATTAATTTAAGGAACCGAATAATGTTAATTAATCTAAGGAACCAAATAATGTTAATTAATTTAAGGAACCGAATAATGTTAATTAATCTAAGGAACCAAATAATGTTAATTAATCTAAGGAACCCAATAATGTTATTTAATCTAAGAAACCGAATAATGTTAATTAATCTAAGGAACCAAATAATGTTAATTAATCTAAGGAACCGATTAATGTTAATTAATCTATGAAACCGAATAATGTTAATTAATCTAAGAAACCGAATAATGTTCATTAATCTAAGGAACCGAATAATTTTAATTAATCTATGAAACCGAATAATGTTCATTAATCTAAGAAACCGAATAATGTTAATTAATCTAAGAAACCGAATAATATTAATTAATCTAAGGAACCGAATAATGTTTATTAATCTAAGAAACCAAATAATGTTAATTAATCTAAGAAACCGAATAATGTTAATTAATCTAAGAAACCGAATAATGTTAATTAATCTAAGGAAACGAATAATGTTAATTAATGTAAGGAACCGAATGATGTTAACTAATCTAGGAAACCGAATAATGTTAATTAATCTAAGGAACCGAATAATTTTAATTAAACTATGAAACCGAATAATGTTAATTAACATCTCTTCCTATATTATGAACAATTTAACTTACCTGACTTTTCATAAATCCTTATATTGTGAAAAACGTTTATGAAGACTTACTAACACATACCATCTACAGGATAGCGAACGTTTGTTAACTATAATCCAATAAAAAATGGAAAATGGATCACTAAAACTAAATTCTTATAATATAACGAATGTTTAGTAACACTAAACCGTACCAGATGAGGAATGTTCATTAAGTGTTTACATCATTAAATATGTTTATTAACATTATTAACCATTAATCTCTATAGGATGAAAGATATTCACTAACAACAAACCCTAGAACATGAAAAATATTCATTAAGGCTAAATCCCTAGATCGTGAAATATGTTTAACCCTACAAGATGAGTAATGTTCATGCACCCTAATCTCCCACCCAAGAAAGTAATAACTTTTATGAACTGTATAAGTTGAAGAATGTTTACTAACCCTAGGCATTCTTGAAGACTCGTGCTGTCTAAGAAAAACATTTCCTGCTCAGCTCCTTAACTGATCGGCTCGACCTAACTCTTAAACTGCCATAATGTTTACTTTGTGTACATAGAAAAATAACTTAACAGCTACGTAAATTGTATTAATGTGAGCTTATATTTAGTGTAAGAACAGTTTCTGTTATATTTTCAAACCCTTGTTTAACGTTTAAACACTCAGAGAAGTATTGATTCTTCGCAAAGTTTCAGTGGAAGTTACAATCGTTTTTCTGTTAGTGTTAAGTGTTGGTGTCAAGGTTCAACCTTAAATTCAGTCTTAACTCTTTCTTTGATAATTTAGAAATGTGTTCCTTACTATTCTGATATCATTATTCCATTTCTAGCAGACAATTACATTATATTTTCATCGCTTGCTTTTGTTCTATAACTGCAGTATTTGAGGCTCAATCATTTCTTAAAGAAACAGTATTTTTATCTTTATAATTATGAGTGTGAAACAGTTTACTTCTGTTAAAAATATCAGCTGTTTCCTTTATTTTCAATTTGATTACTTCTCTATATAACACGTTTGAAAGAGCAATAAATAAGCCTAACAGTCGACTACAATCTTGCCATCTGTAGACAATTGCAGTAAACACGTAAATATTCTTTTGACAGAAATTAATGACAAAAACTTGCGTTAAAAGATGCATCTTTGAAAACTTTACCAAGTTCTATGCTATGTTTTACTACCGTATCGTGAGATTTAACGTTGTATTGTACTAATTGAGAAATATGCTCATATATATAATTTAAATGTAGGAGATTAGGAGTTATTGATTTTCCAGCAGTTACAAATAAAGAGAGAACGTATGGAATGATATTCAACTTGTGAAACACAGCAGTTTTTTTTGTTAATAAAATGTTTTTGATGTTTGTCTTGAAGTAAGATTTACCTAAATGCACAAAAAAATTTTCTCTCTACTATAAAACTATATTATACTTTATTTTTGAGTCATTTCATACTGTGATTATTTTTAATAGTTATAATATAGATAATTACCCTAAAGTTTTCGTAGCAAGAGTTATTGTTATCATTACTTTGGTACGATACCCATCAGTTTGGAATTTAGAGGAGGAAACAAAGAAATGTTCACTATAATGACGTCAGAAAATCTTTTAAACCTCTTGGGAATTATATAACTTGAAAAGATCAGTTTTAATTAAGATAATTAAATACTTAAATTATTCTTTATATGCATTTGCACTTGTTTTGCACGCTTTTCACATCTTAAAGGGTAAAATTTAGTTAATCAGATGTCCAGCAAAGGGATTAAGAGCGCTGAATGAGTCTTATCTCAACTCGGAACGAATATATTTATTCTTAACCACATGTCTTAGAAAAATAGAACATTTACTATACTTTTAGTGTTTAGTAGTGACCTGCCCAGGGCAAGTATCGAAACCCGATTTTTAGAGTTATGACTCACTCAAACTTACAGCTGAGACACCAAGAGGCATTTTAACAGTGAACGTATATGATCAACTCTGTTGTAATGAGTTGGATGTATTAAACTGCGTGATAGAGATATAAACTGTCTTCCATTAAAGTAGACTGAACAATTTGTCGTTACATAAATTAACTGAAGATCCTAATACATTTATGATGGGCGTAGGTACTCAAACAAATATGTAATTTAAACACCTGAAAATTCATATAAATCTATAATTCTTAGAAGTTACATGCACGGTTTATTATAATTAAACATTTGTAAGTAGGATCAATTTTTTTTAAATTTTAATTTAAGTTTTTTTACGAAATTATGAAACCAGTAGAGGGTTTCACCACTCCCAGCCCCCTGCCTAGTTACGATCATGTTTTAAATATAAAAGAAAGAAAACCGAAATCTTATGGCGCTAAAACACAGGTTTCGATACTCAGTGTGGAAAGATAGCCCATTGTGTAGCTTTACTCTTGTTAACAAACAGAATCTTATTGTTTATATTAAACAGGAGTATAGGTTGGGTGACAGTTTAGTTGAATAAAAACTCTGCATTTTTATGTGTCTGAAGCGGCAGAGAGTTATTCTACAAGTCATGTCTCTTTCTTTGATATTACGAGTCATACTGACTGACTTAGGTCCTAACTTGAAGGGTTTGAAGACAGACTGCATACTGACTGAGTGATCGACCAATCAGGGAATAATTCACTAAGCGTATTGTAGATATTAGCTAGTTGTTAGTTGTTCGTGTTTGTCAGTACCATATGTGCAAACGTTGGAGTTATTTCCTGTCTTCGTCAACCAGAATGGTTTGGCTCAAGAGTTCGAGACGACGAGGTAATCGACTTATCGGACTTTCACTTCCAGTTGTTCACGTAACATACGTTTCATTCATCATCTCATTGGTCGTATCAGTCATACAAATTCGCGTTACATAAATCATTAGCGTTGCATTTGCAGACTTATGATATCTTAGGTGTAGTATTTTCCTATTACATTTACCATTAACTGTGTGACTGCTTTTTGCCATATGAAAAAAAAAAGATGGAATTGATTGCACTCTTTACATAGAGGTTAGCGTTCCTGAACAAAGGTCAATAGGTCAGGAAAAACATGTATTTATTCGATATAGTGTTTAACAGTAGAAACTTAACTTTCATATAGAGGTGACATTCGAGCCTATGGCTCTTTCTGAACATAAATACGAAATCGCATGTTTACTCTCTTCAATGTATATATATATATATATGTGTGTGTGTACCTTTAAGTTAGGTTATTGATTATAAATCCATTGTGCTCACACTTGTTTATAGGGTAAATGGAACTAGTTATTGTAGTTTTAGTGGACTTCTAAGTGAATGATTCTTAGCTGACGTTTTTGAACTATTTTCTTGGGCGGTTTTAGATAATTCCAATCTTATCACTCATTTACGCGTGGTGAATGTATGATCTAATGTTTCCCTCCAAGATGAGAAGTTCTATTTCGAATCTGTGTGAACAGGTGTCAAACCATATGTACATTTTTCATTACTCAAAAACGAGCGTTTTACTATGTCCAATGTCTTTCTAGATAAGTTCTAATCCGAAATAGCTGAATCTAGGGAAGTTCTTAACTCAGTAAACTGTTCTCTCGCCCAGCATAGTTAGCACGTTAGGAATGAAGTTCAGCTGATAATTTTGTTTAAAATTATGTGGAGAAGAGCATTCAGAGACATATATCTCAGCTGGAGTGTGAACACGGTCATGAAAATTATGGCTTAAAAAATCTATTTGTAGAAGAAGACAAATATAGGGTAATACAAATGGATTGTAGGCCTGTTTTCACCATTAGTTAAAACTTGTTGCAACACCTCATGATTGTACAACTACGTGAGTCATTAAGTGGCTCGTGTATCATTCTATGACGTTTTTCTGGTTACTGGAGCTGCGTATTGAAGACTGAAAGTTAGTTATTGATTTAATATGTTCCTAGAATATCGTGGCTTCCTCTGTTAAACATTAAAATTGGTCGGAGAAGAACTTTACTTTTACGTGTCAGAAGCTGAAGATATTTTCACTAAATTATGAAAACGGTTTTTTGAAGATTTTCGATTTTGCCGTGATACCAAAATTCATTTCAAAACTTACTCTGATTATTGGGTTTGAACAAGAAAAGTAGGATCTACAGAAGAATGGCTTACAAAAGTTAATATTTTCATACTTTTTACAGTAGTGTTATCACAATTTTCTAGTAATATGCCAACTTTTGATCTTTTCGCTTATTCTCTGTACCTGTGTATATATCACCGGAGATATCAAGTATGGATTATCCCAAGTTTTCACTCCTTATGCAAGCATAACTATGTAATATATCTTGTTATTATTCGGAATATTTATTATATATTCTTGTCCTCAGATTCAAATTAAAAAGTGTTCACTTTGTTTGAGTTAAAAAACTCTCTTAACTGTATATCCATAACTGTTATCCATTGTACACATATTTAACTGTTCTGTATAATATTACATAAAGATGTTTAACAAACTCTTATATTATTATTCAAGTTGTTTCTTCATTTTTTTCAAGTTTCTTGCTAAGAAAGCTTGTTGGAGTATGTTAACCGATTCATTGAAATTCAAATGTGATATCCATATTAAACTTGTTAATTAGTGAGCCTTCTTGTCTGTTATGTTATTTATATGTTGGAAAGGTTCTTTTCTTCTGGACCAGTAAACCTGAAGATTTGTTTTAAAATATCATCTTTGTCATCAATAGAAAGAAAGAAAAACAAATCCAAGTAGCCTAACGTGTTTACCTTAACATGACAAAACACAGTTATCATACATACCAAACACAGTTATCATACATACAAAACACAGTTATCATACATACCAAACACAGTTATCATACATACCAAACACAGTTATCATACATACCAAACACAGTTATCATACATACAAAACACAGTTATCATACTTACAAAACACAGTTATCATACATACCAAACACAGTTATCATACATACCAAACACAGTTATCATACATACAAAACACAGTTATCATACATACAAAACACAGTTATCATACATACCAAACACAGTTATCATACATACCAAACACAGTTATCATACATACAAAACACAGTTATCATACTTACAAAACACAGTTATCATACATACAAAACACAGTTATCATACATACAAAACACAGTTATCATACATACAAAACACAGTTACCATACATACAAAAACACAGTTATCATACATACCAAACACAGGTTATCATACATACCAAACACAGTTATCATACATACAAAACACAGTTATCATACATACAAAACACAGGTTATCATACATACAAAACACAGTTATCATACATACCAAACACAGTTACCATACATACAAAACACAGTTATCATACTTACAAAACACAGTTATCATACATACAAAACACAGTTATCATACATACCAAACACAGTTACCATACATACAAAACACAGTTACCATACATACAAAACACAGTTATCATACATACAAAACACAGTTATCATACATACCAAACACAGTTATCATACATACAAAACACAGTTACCATACATACAAAACACAGTTATCATACATACAAAACACAGTTATCATACATACAAAACACAGTTATCATACATACAAAAACACAGTTATCATACATACCAAACACAGTTATCATACATACCAAACACAGTTATCATACATACCAAACACAGTTATCATACATACAAAACACAGTTACCATACATACAAAACACAGTTATCATACATACAAAACACAGTTATCATACATACAAAACACAGTTATCATACATACAAAACACAGTTACCATACATACAAAACACAGTTATCATACATACAAAACACAGTTATCATACATACAAAACACAGTTACCATGCATACAAAACACAGTTATTATACATACAAAACACAGTTATCATACATACAAAACACAGTTATCATACATACAAAACACAGTTATCATACATACAAAACACAGTTACCATACATACAAAACACAGTTATCATACATACAAAACACAGTTATCATACATACAAAACACAGTTATCATACATACAAAACACAGTTATCATACATACCAAACACAGTTATCATACATACCAAACACAGTTACCATACATACAAAACACAGTTATCATACACACAAAACACAGTTATCATACATACCAAACACAGTTATCATACATACAAAACACAGTTATCATACATACAAAAACACAGTTACCATACATACAAAAACACAGTTATCATACATACCAAACACAGTTATCATACATACAAAACACAGTTACCATACATACAAAACACAGTTATCATACATACAAAACACAGTTATCATACATACCAAACACAGTTATCATACATACAAAACACAGTTACCATACATACAAAACACAGTTATCATACATACAAAACACAGTTATCATACATACAAAACACAGTTATCATACATACAAAACACAGTTACCATACATACAAAACACAGTTATCATACATACAAAACACAGTTATCATACATACAAAACACAGTTACCATGCATACAAAACACAGTTATCATACATACAAAACACAGTTATCATACATACAAAACACAGTTATCATACATACAAAACACAGTTATCATACTTACAAAACACAGTTATCATACATACAAAACAGCACAGTACTATTAATATGCACCAAACAGCAAGATTTATTTTAACCTGCCACCCTCACAGATGTACTACTAACCGTATGCAATAAACTGTAAAGTTTATTTTTAACATGCCACCCTCACAGATGTACTACTACCTGTATGCAATAAACTGTAAAGTTTATTTTTAACATGCCAACCTCACAGATGTACTACTAGCGGTATGCAATAAACAGCAAGGTTTATTTTGACATGCCACACTCCCAGATGTACTACTAACTGTATACAAAAAAGCAAGGTTTATTTTAACATGCCACACTCCCAGATGTACTACTAACTATATACAATAAACAGCAAGGTTTATTTTAACATGTCACACTCCCAGATGTACTACTAACCGTATACAATAAACAGCAAGGTTTATTTTAACATGTCACACTCCCAGATGTACTACTAACTATATACAATAAACAGCAAGGTTTATTTTAACATGTCACACTCCCAGATGTACTACTAACCGTATACAATAAACAGCAAGGTTTATTTTAACATGTCACACTCCCAGATGTACTACTAACCGTATACAATAAACAGCAAGGTTTATTTTAACATGTCACACTCCCAGATGTACTACTAACCGTATACAATAAACAGCAAGGTTTATTTTAACATGTCACACTCCCAGATGTACTACTAACCGTATACAATAAACAGCAAGGTTTATTTTAACATGTCATACTCCCAAATGTACTACTAACCGTATACAATAAACAGCAAGGTTTATTTTAACATGTCACACTCCCAGATGTACTACTAACCGTATACAATAAACAGCAAGGTTTATTTCAACATGTCACACTCCCAGATGTACTACTAACCGTATACAATAAACAGCAAGGTTTATTTTAACATGCCACAACTACAGTGAATGCTAACCCCGTGTATCAAAATGCATCAACAGGCTATTCACATTTCACAACCTCTCACTCTGTCCTAACGTTATTTGTTATACAACTGAACAGTGAAAACAACAAATCATTTTATTATTAACATTCTTCCTAATGTGTAACGTAAATAAATGCACTTAACATTTCTTAGAGATATTGACACTTGTTCTGAAACTCCATTCATAGATGACCGTAATATTCGTATTAAAACTTGTGTCCGTGGGTAAGTTGATTTGCACATGGCAATATATCACGTGTAGTGGATGGCATAACGTTTTCATTACCAAGTCACAAACACAGTACAACCAAAAACCTCTTAAAACAAAACACCTGTTATTTTCCCTACCCACACACAGTGAGACCAACCACCACATGCCATAAATAATGGCACTTCTGAATCCATTCCATTCGCACGATTTTGTTCATCTACTTACAAATATTCGATATTGACTACTTGGTATTTTTCTTAAATCAGACACACCTGTTCTGTTACCGAGAATCTTTATGTAACAAGTCACTTTAACCTAGGAAAACAGCTAAGAAACAAAGATGCTAATATCCAAATATTCAGCTGAATCATGTAACCTGAGAAATACGGAACAGATGTAGTTCAAGTTACCTCAGACTCCAGAAAAGAAGATTATGGAATATTGGCTTTAATTATAAAAGCAATATAATGTTTTTGCATACTTACAATATTTCATTATAACACACACAATTCAAATGCACCAGCAGCCTTAAATTTTATGCGTGTTTATTTCATAACTTCCCGGCATGTTCAGGTGGTTAGGGCGCTCGCCTCGTAATCTAAGAGTTGCGAGTTCGAATCCCCATCACACCAAATATACTCGCCCTTTCAGCCGTGGGGGCATTATAATGTTTCATTCGATTCCACTCTTCCTTGGTAAAAGAGTAATGCAAGAGTTGGCGGCAGGTGGTGATGACTAACCTGACTTTCTTCTAGTTTTACACTGCGAAATTAGGGACGGCTAGCGCAGATAGCTCTCGCTTAGCTTTGCGCGAAACTGAAACAAACAAACACGTTAATTTATAATGTAACTCAATACATAAATAACATAACAGGGCCAGTTAATAGAAATGGTATGTTTTGTGTTGTAGTTTTATACAAACAATCCAAACTAAACACCATTTAAGCATTCTTTCAAAAATCTTTTACTTGTCAATTTCCGGTACAGTTAACGATAAACACGTTTACATGTGTATAAAACTACCAAGAGTGTAGATTAAACCTCAGTATTATCGTGTACGTTGTGAGTAAACAACATCGAGTTTGGGCAAAACGCCAAAACATCGAAGTATTCTTAGAACACATAAAGTTTTATTTTTATTTCGTGACCAATAAACAAAGCAACAAACATTCAACCGGCTATAGTAATGTCATACACTCTTATTTTTATATAGATATATTTACATTAAGAACAAAACATTTATTTTTCTTAAAATCGAAAGTTACACTTTGGGTACATTGAAACAACAGTTACAATTTAGCTACACATAGTAGAATTGTACGCACTGGGTTAAAACAATTCGCTGATTAGATTAAAACAATGAAAAACATTAAAAAATGTTTAAAAGAAATCAGTGTTAAGTTTTTCTAGTAAAGTAAATACTAGAAAAAATATTTAATTCTACTATAGAAGTTAACAAATAATATATTATATATAATAAATCTACATCACCATCATTAGAATGAAGAAGGAACAATATCCGTTGCCTTGTTGCTTATTAGAATCCAATGTACAGAACAGGTCGGCCCGGCATGGCCAGGTGGACAAGGTACTCGACTCGTTCTCTGAGGGTCGCGGATTCGAATCCCCGTCACACTAACTATGCTCGTCCTTTCAGCTGTAGGGGCGTTATAATGTGATGGTCAATCCCACTATTCGTTGGTAAAAAAGTAGCCTAAGAATTGGCGATAAATGGTGATGACTAGCTGCATTTCGTCTAGTCTTACACTGTTAAATTAGGAACTGCCAGCGTAGATAGCCCTCGTGTAGCTTTGCGCGAAATTAAAATAACAAACAAACAGAACAGTCCAAAAATAGATGAAGTCATTTATTTTCTGAGTGGGTTACACAGATGATTCTGGTATTACTAATGAGTTTAACTGGAATATTGGTGACATTTTATTGTGGTTTCTACGCCACTGTAACCAATAAGTTCATGAAAAACAATGTGACGTATAAATATCTTTTTTATGTGTTTAATAACCTACAGAAATAAAATCGACCACAAATTATCGGAAAGTTTAGGGTTAAGTATCAAAAGTGTTTGTTTGTGTTTCTGAATTTCGCACAAAGCTACTCGAGGGCTATCTGTGCTACCCGTCCCTAATTTAGCAGTGTAAGGCTAGAGTGAAGGCAGCTAGTCATCACCACACACCGCCAACTCTTGGGCTACTCTTTTACCAACGAATAGTGGGATTGGCCGAAACATTATAACGCCCCCACGACTGAAAGCGCGAGCACGTTTGGTGCGACCGGGATTCGAAATCAAAAGTGAATCATTCATGAATAAAAAAACTACAAAGTCGAGGGACAAGCGCAAAATGTGGAAAACATGAAATGTTTGGACTATATATGTAATCTGGTCCTGTTGTAATGAGAAACAGATAATCAACAGGACCTGAACCAATTGATTTTGCTCAATCATTTAGGCTTACGTAATTGTATAATGAAGTCACCCTTATCAACACTAGATGTCACCGCAGCCTCTGAGTCGTATGATCACATTCATAATGATTATTAGCGAGAACAGAATGTCCACTTACAGAGAAAATAAAGAAATAAATCTATATATCTTAATGAAATACAATTTGTCCGTCAAACGAGTTCCACATATTTCGACCAATTCTTTCCCTCTCTCGTTTCGTTTTTGCACTCAGGTACCAAGAAATTACAGCAACATAAAATCAGTTTGTTTTTTCTTTGTGTTCGATAAGCCAATTGTTAAACTGAACGAACTTCAATGGAAGCCGACATCAAAACTTTTTGTTAATTGTTCTATTTTTATCTACTCTACTACTAACATAAAACTGAATTTAGTGACTAAATATCTGGAATCGGCTGCCTCTAACACTTCGCAATAAAAACACCTGGTGGTAATTCTAGCTTTTCTGTTATCAGGGATAACATTTTACAGACCGAACTGTTAAAATTTGAAGAACTATTGACGTCATAGTCTAATTTATGACGTATTTGTTACCAGCAATATCCTTTATAAAGCACTCAGTATTATAATAAAAATTACTAGAATAAATACAAAATTACAGTTTTTTGTGAACTAAGCCCGATTAAACGTTAAGCGTAAAAAGTCATCTATACTATTTACTACGCTAAAATCAGCGGTTCGATTCCTCTCGGTGGACACAACAGATAGCCCGATGTGGCTTTACTAAAAGAAAAACACACACTTATTACAATAGTGATCTTTTAATTTCTATATATATATATATATATTTATATATTTATTTGTTTTATGTTCAGTGTTTAACTTCCCTTTCAGCTGTTCCAGATGACTGAACAGTATAGCTGTAGGCTTGTAATGCTACAAATTAGGTTTTGTTATTTGTGGTTGGCATGGCACGTATAACCTCGTGCGTAGCTTCACGCTTAACAACAAATAAGCCAAATATCCATTCGATATATCCTTGGATTATTTGTTCAGATTTCGCTACCATTATTATATTGATAATTAATTTTATTATTAATAAAACCAGTAAAATAAAACTAAGTTTAAAAATACGCTAACGTTTTAAAGTTTTATTTTCGTTGAAAGTGACAGTGGAGACCATAAGTTTATAAAAATCGTAAGTACAACAACCGTTGTTGTTGTTGGACTAAACCTAGATGTTGGACAATGTATAAAGATTCATTAATTTGAGAATAACGAATAATTTGATATTGGTGAACTACATCAGAACACTTTGTAAACGAAACGGTGCATATCCACAACAATACAGGTTTCCACCTATATATATATATACTTTACTATATGTAGTGACGTACAGTGAGAATTGGTTACTTATCAAGTTATGTTTCATAAGGTTCTTCATGTTATAGGTTTATGACACATTCTTTATTTGCTTTTGCACTGACTTTAGTAAATATTACGGAGAATACTGCATGTTAACAAAAACTTCCATAACCAAATATTTCACTGTATCCTAGGCAACGTCGTTCTGTAGTTGCTAAGAGAATGTATGTGGGATGCCAGGTGATTGGACGAAGTTCGTTAGATATACTTCCTATCTTTTAGTGTCATGACCCCTTTTGTAGTCTGAGTTCCGTTGCCTGAGAAACTTTCAAACAACACTTATGTATAATCTCGCTAGTTTATATAATATTTATCTTTGTTTAATGTTCACCGGAAGTCAACTTCCAGGAGAGAATATATAAAAAGAAACACAGGTTCACCCTGCGACTAGAGTGTTGGAGAAACAAAATACTCTTTAGGAAAATAAAGATTCGATATTTCTGAAACAGAAGGACTCTTAGAATAACCGGAGATTACTTGTCACGAGAGACTGACCACTAAACACTGTAAGAGGTCCGAGAATGCGTTTACTATTTTTATCTGGTGCTTTTCTCTTGCTCTTTTATCATCTGTCTCAGCTCTGTCTTGCAGAAGAAAAACTTGTTCAAACTAGCAAGGGAATAATCCGAGGAATGAAAGTTAAAATGGCGTCTTTAAGTTCCAGAGACATCTATTCGTTTATTGGTATTCCTTATGCTAAACCTCCGGTGGGCAAACGTAGATTTAAGGTAACTTACAAATTTTATTCTTACCTAAAATATTTATTATTTATTATGTAGATTGTTGTTCTACGTTGCTGTATTTGTTTGTATGAACAACATTAGAACTTGACTGTAAGAGAACTTCACACAAGAAGTCTGTGTTATGCACTTCTCATGAAACAAAGTGTAGACTGTGATTTTGTTTTACTCGATTGTAATTAATCTTCAAACCGTTCATCTTAACTATTTCCCAGAAATAAGTTAATTATTGTACAAACAGAATATATTTACAATACAAAGAAAATCTTCAGTAAAAACAATATATAAATATACGAACGTGTAACCATTAGTGAAGTACTGAAATGAGACGTTAATCTGTGTCATGGAAAACCTGAGAGTAATGAGATACTGAGATGAGTTAAAGACCTGTATCATAGAATACCTAACTACCAATGAGACACTGAGATGAGTTAAAGACCTGTGTCATGGTGTACCTAACTACTAGTGAGATACTGAGATGAGTTAAAGACCTGTGTCATGGGATACCTAACTACTAGTGAGACACTGAGATGAGTTAAAGATCTGTATCATGGAATACCTAACTACCAGTGAGATACTGAGATGAGTTAAAAACCTGTGTCATGGGATACCTAACTACTAGTGAGATACTGAGATGAGTTAAAGACCTGTATCATGGGATACCTAACTACTAGTGAAATACTGAGATGAGTTAAAGATCTGTATCATGGAATACCTAACTACTAGTGAGATACTGAGATGAGTTAAAGACCTGTATCATAGGATACCTAACTACCAGTGAGACACTGAGATGAGTTAAAGACCTGTATCATGGGATACCTAACTACCAGTGAGATACGGAGATGAGTTAAAAACCTGTATCATTGGATACCTAACTACCAGTGAGACACTGAGATGAGTTAAAGACCTGTAATATAGGATACCTAACTACCAGTGAGATACTGAGATGAGTTAAAGACCTGTATCATGGGATACCTAACTACCAGTGAGACACTGAGATGAGTTAAAGACCTGTATCATGGGATACCTAACTACCAGTGAGATACGGAGATGAGTTAAAGACCTGTATCATTGGATACCTAACTACCAGTGAGACACTGAGATGAGTTAAAGACCTGTAATATAGGATACCTAACTACCAGTGAGATACTGAGATGAGTTAAAGACCTGTATCATAGGATACCTAACTACCAGTGAGATACTGAGATGAGTTAAAGATCTGTATCATGGAATACCTAACTACCAGTGAGATACTGAGATTAGTTAAAGACCTGTATCATAGAATACCTAATTACCAGTGAGATACTGAGATGAGTTAAAGATCTGTATCATGGGATACCTAACTACTAGTGAGATACTGAGATGAGTTAAAGACTTGTATCATGGGATACCTAACTACTAGTAAAATACTGAGATGAGTTAAAGATCTGTATCATGGAATACCTAACTACTAGTGAGATACTGAGATGAGTTAAAGACCTGTGTCATTAAAGACTTAACTACTAGTGAGACACTGAGATGAGTTAAAGATCTGTGTCATGGGATACCTAACTACTAGTGAGATACTGAGATGAGTTAAAGACCTGTGTCATGGGATACCTAACTACTAGTAAAATACCGAGATGAGTTAAAGACCTGTGTCATGGTATACCTAACTACTAGTGAGACACTGAGATGAGTTAAAGATCTGTATCATGGGATACCTAACTACTAGTGAGATACTGAGATGAGTTAAAGACTTGTATCATGGGATACCTAACTACTAGTAAAATACTGAGATGAGTTAAAGATCTGTATCATGGAATACCTAACTACTAGTGAGATACTGAGATGAGTTAAAGACCTGTGTCATTAAAGACTTAACTACTAGTGAGACACTGAGATGAGTTAAAGATCTGTGTCATGGGATACCTAACTACTAGTGAGATACTGAGATGAGTTAAAGACCTGTATCATGGAATACCTAACTACTAGTGAGTTACTGAGATGAGTTAAAGGTCTGTATCATGGGATACCTAAGTACTAGTGAGATACTGAGATGAGTTAAAGACCTGTATCATGGGATATCTAACTTCTAGTAAAATACTGAGATGAGTTAAAGACCTGTATCACAGGACACCTAACTACCAGTGAGATACTGAGATGAGTTAAAGACCTGTATCATGGAATACCTAACTACTAGTGAGATACTGAGATGAGTTAAAGACCTGTGTCATTAAAGACTTAACTACTAGTGAGACACTGAGATGAGTTAAAGATCTGTGTCATGGGATACCTAACTACTAGTGAGATACTGAGATGAGTTAAAGACCTGTGTCATGGGATACCTAACTACTAGTGAGACACTGAGATGAGTTAAAGACCTGTGTCATGGTATACCTAACTACTAGTGAGACACTGAGATGAGTTAAAGATCTGTGTCATGGAATACCTAACTACTAGTGAGATACTGAGATGAGTTAAAGACCTGTATCATGGAATACCTAACTACTAGTGAGTTACTGAGATGAGTTAAAGGTCTGTATCATGGGATACCTAAGTACCAGTGAGATACTGAGATGAGTTAAAGACCTGTATCATAGGATACCTAACTACCAGTGAGACACTGAGATGAGTTAAAGACCTGTATCATGGGATACCTAACTACCAGTGAGATACGGAGATGAGTTAAAAACCTGTATCATTGGATACCTAACTACCAGTGAGACACTGAGATGAGTTAAAGACCTGTATCATGGGATACCTAACTACCAGTGAGATACGGAGATGAGTTAAAGACCTGTATCATTGGATACCTAACTACCAGTGAGACACTGAGATGAGTTAAAGACCTGTAATATAGGATACCTAACTACCAGTGAGATACTGAGATGAGTTAAAGACCTGTATCATAGGATACCTAACTACCAGTGAGATACTGAGATGAGTTAAAGATCTGTATCATGGAATACCTAACTACCAGTGAGATACTGAGATTAGTTAAAGACCTGTATCATAGAATACCTAATTACCAGTGAGATACTGAGATGAGTTAAAGATCTGTATCATGGGATACCTAACTACTAGTGAGATACTGAGATGAGTTAAAGACTTGTATCATGGGATACCTAACTACTAGTAAAATACTGAGATGAGTTAAAGATCTGTATCATGGAATACCTAACTACTAGTGAGATACTGAGATGAGTTAAAGACCTGTGTCATTAAAGACTTAACTACTAGTGAGACACTGAGATGAGTTAAAGATCTGTGTCATGGGATACCTAACTACTAGTGAGATACTGAGATGAGTTAAAGACCTGTGTCATGGGATACCTAACTACTAGTGAGACACTGAGATGAGTTAAAGACCTGTGTCATGGTATACATAACTACTAGTGAGACACTGAGATGAGTTAAAGATCTGTGTCATGGAATACCTAACTACTAGTGAGATACTGAGATGAGTTAAAGACCTGTATCATGGAATACCTAACTACTAGTGAGTTACTGAGATGAGTTAAAGGTCTGTATCATGGGATACCTAAGTACTAGTGAGATACTGAGATGAGTTAAAGACCTGTATCATGGGATATCTAACTTCTAGTAAAATACTGAGATGAGTTAAAGACCTGTATCACAGGACACCTAACTACCAGTGAGATACTGAGATGAGTTAAAGACCTGTATCATGGAATACCTAACTACTAGTGAGATACTGAGATGAGTTAAAGACCTGTGTCATTAAAGACTTAACTACTAGTGAGACACTGAGATGAGTTAAAGATCTGTGTCATGGGATACCTAACTACTAGTGAGATACTGAGATGAGTTAAAGACCTGTGTCATGGGATACCTAACTACTAGTGAGACACTGAGATGAGTTAAAGACCTGTGTCATGGTATACCTAACTACTAGTGAGACACTGAGATGAGTTAAAGATCTGTGTCATGGAATACCTAACTACTAGTGAGATACTGAGATGAGTTAAAGACCTGTATCATGGAATACCTAACTACTAGTGAGTTACTGAGATGAGTTAAAGGTCTGTATCATGGGATACCTAAGTACTAGTGAGATAGTGAGATGAGTTAAAGACCTGTATCATGGGATATCTAACTTCTAGTAAAATACTGAGATGAGTTAAAGACCTGTATCACAGGACACCTAACTACTAGTGAGATACTGGGATGAGTTAAAGACCTGTATCATAGGATACCTAACTACCAGTGAGATACTGAGATGAGTTAAAGACCTGTATCATGGGATACCTAACTACTAGTGAGATACTGAGATGAGTTAAAGACCTGTATCATGGGACACCTAACTACTAGTGAGATACTGAGATGACTTAAAGACCTGTATCATAGGATACCTAACTACTAGTGAGATACTGAGATGAGTTAAAGACCTGTATCTTAGGATACCTAACTACCAGTGAGATACTGAGATGAGTTAAAGACCTTTATCATGGGATACCTAACTACCAGTGAGATACTGAGATGAGTTAAAGACCTGTATCATAGGACACCTTACTACCAGTGAAATACTGAGATAAGTTAAAGACCTGTGTCATGGGATACCTAACTACTAGTGAGATACTGAGATGAGTTAAAGACCTGTATCATGGGATACCTGACTACTAGTGAGATACTGAGATGAGTTAAAGACCTGTATCATGGGATACCTGACTACCAGTGAGATACTGAGACGAGTTAAAGATCTGTATCATGGGATACCTAACTACTAGTGAGATACTGAGATGAGTTAAAGACCTGTATCATGGGATACCTGACTACTAGTGAGATACTGAGATGAGTTAAAGACCTGTATCATGGGATACCTGACTACCAGTGAGATACTGAGACGAGTTAAAGATCTGTATCATGGGATACCTAACTACTAGTGAGATATTGAGATGAGTTAAAGACCTGTGTCATTAAAGACTTAACCACTAGTGAGAGACTGAGATGAGTTAAAGACCTGTGTTATTAAAGACTTAACCACTAGTGAGACACTGAGATGAGTTAAAGACCTGTGTCAAGAGAGACCTAATCATTAATAACAAATTCTAAAAAGGCTGAATAGTTTAAAAGTTATGAGGTGGTTACTATTAAACAATAATAAAGACTATTAAAAACGCGTTTTCACCACATTTATATATCTAATCCATAAATTGCACAACAGCATAAAATATTTAAGTTACAACGTTACTATTATAGCTAAGTGTATTTATTGTATTTTAATTCCTTATTTTCGCAAATTCCTTCTCAAATTACAGTATGTATTATTTACATTAGTAGTACGTTTATAACAAAAAAAAACTATGTTTTATTTTAAAATATCAATACAAGTCTTTTTATTGATGTCCTAAACTGTTATAATAACAACTGTAAGTTAATGTTATGGTGAGTCATGACTACAATTACACTTTTCACAAGATGTTATGCTTAACAATTCTGTTTTATGACAAGTGTACTTCGCGCGTTAATGTGATTCGTTAAGCCTGATAACAATTCTTGAGATAACTTTCATAAAACAATTATGAAGTGAAACCCGTCCTTCTGACTTACTGAGCATTTAACATTCCAACCAGAGCCACTGTGTCTCACCATACAACTGCACATTAATAAAGTAATTTTGAACTGAGACTAATATGTACAAAAATATTAAACATACATAAATTTACTAAGCTTGCTGTTACGTATTCAAGTGCGTAATTTAGTGAGAAATGATTTTCAAATGTCACAAAATGAAGTTAAAACAACCGTTGTAAGTTATGAGTTGGATACGCCGTGTACCTAGAATAATATACACATTTAATTTACCAGATGTGTGGCAAACATATTTGAAGTCTTGAAGCTATAAAACATAGCTTGTTCTCTCAGTAACTAAGAAAAACTATTGTCAGTAAATTAAATGTAATTTACTTTAATAATGTGTATGAAGTGTATTTACCTGTTCACAAATCAGCAGTAATACAAATAATGGAGTTGTTTTTCATCTTGTCCAGAATACAATTAATCCAATGGATATAATACTCCGCTGGTACAATGGGGGGTCTGCGGATTTACAACGCTAAAATGAGGGGTTCGATTCCCCTCGGTGGACTTAGCAGATAGCCCGAGTGGCTTTGCTACAAGAAAACTCACACAACCAGTAAATATAAAATAATTATTATATATATTGGACTACAATATTCAGGTTGTATTTTTGTTAGTTGGTGTCAAGTGATAAGAATAAATAATACGAAAACAAAATAAAATATTGACAAATAAACTAATAATAATATTTAATATATTTTGTGTTGCAGACGATAAGTTTGTGATTATTTAAAATCATAGAGGTTTAATTATTTTATAACAAATCCATAATGTACCATTTCTGTCCATTTAGGATAAACAGCCTATTGATAATTACGCGTAATAATAAAGTTCTTTAATTAATATAACCAGCCAAGATCACTGATTTAATGTTAGGCTTTGAGTGTCAGAAAAAAAAATGGTTTCTCAATTTTAAGTTGTATAAAATGATTTATAGATTTTCAATAAATTTAAAGTAAGTTTTTGTTTTATTTTCATTAGCCTCCAGAAGAAATGGAATTCTGGTCAAACGTTAGAGATGCTGTAGACAATAAAATGTTCTGTCCTCAGATTAAGAAATATGGAGTCACTAAGGGATCTTTCACCGGACAAGAAGATTGCCTCTACTTAAATGTTTTTACTTCCCAGGTAAACTAAAGAGTTTTAACATTTAGTTAATCAGTTACATTACACGTTGTGGTATTCTTATAATAACGTTTATCTAATAAACTTGTAATCAGTCACATTAGACGTTGTGGTATTATTATAATAACGTTTATCTAATGAACTGGTAATCAGTCACATTAGACGTTGTGGTATTAATATAATAACGATTATCTAATGAACTGGTAATCAGTCACATTACACGTTGTGGTATTCTTATAATAACGTTTATCTAATAAACTGGTAATCAGTCACATTAGAAGTTGTGTTATTATTTTAATAACGTTTATCTAATGAACTTGTAATCAGTCGCATTAGATGTTGTGGTATTATTATAATAACGTTTATCTAATGAACTTGTAATCAGTCACATTAGATGTTGTGGTATTCTTATAATAACGTTTATCTAATAAACTTGTAATCAGTCACATTACACGTTGTGGTATTATTATAATAACGTTTATCTAATGAACTAGTAATCTGTCACATTACACGTTGTGGTATTAATATAATAACGTTTATCTAATGAACTGGTAATCAGTCACATTAGACGATGTGGTATTATTATAATAACGTTTATCTAATGAACTTCTAATCAGTCAGATTACACGTTGTGGTATTCTTATAATAACGTTTATCTAATGAACTTGTAATCAGTCACATTAGACGTTGTGGTATTATTATAATAACGTTTATCTAATGAACTGGTAATCAGTCACATTAGACGTTGTGGTATTAATATAATAACGATTATCTAATGAACTGGTAATCTGTCAGATTACACGTTATGGTATTCTTATAATAACGTTTATCTAATGAACTGGTAATCAGTCACGTTACACGTTGTGGTATTCTTATAATAACGTTTATCTAATGAACTGGTAATCAGTCACATTAGATGTTGTGGTATTCTTATAATAACGTTTATCTAATAAACTGGTAATCAGTCACATTAGAAGTTGTGTTATTATTTTAATAACGTTTATCTAATGAACTTGTAATCAGTCGCATTAGATGTTGTGATATTATTATAATAACGTTTATCTAATGAACTTGTAATCAGCCACATTACACGTTGTGGTGTTCTTATCATAACGTTTATCTAATGAACTTGTAATCAGTCACATTAGACGTTGTGGTATTATTATAATAACGTTTATCTAATGAACTGGTAATCAGTCACATTAGACGTTGTGGTATTAATATAATAACGATTATCTAATGAACTGGTAATCTGTCAGATTACACGTTGTGGTATTCTTATAATAACGTTTATCTAATGAACTTCTAATCAGTCAGATTACACGTTGTGGTATTCTTATAATAACGTTTATCTAATGAACTTGTAATCAGTCACATTAGACGTTGTGGTATTATTATAATAACGTTTATCTAATGAACTGGTAATCAGTCACATTAGACGTTGTGGTATTAATATAATAACGATTATCTAATGAACTGGTAATCTGTCAGATTACACGTTGTGGTATTCTTATAATAACGTTTATCTAATGAACTGGTAATCAGTCACGTTACACGTTGTGGTATTCTTATAATAACGTTTATCTAATAAACTGGTAATCAGTCACTTTAGACGTTGTGGTATTCTTATAATAAAGTTTATCTAATAAACTGGTAATCAGTCACTTTAGACGTTGTGGTATTCTTATAATAAAGTTTATCTAATGAACTTGTAATCAGTCACATTAGACGTTGTGGTATTATTATAATAACGTTTATCTAATGAACTTGTAATCAGTCACATTACACGTTGTGGTGTTCTTATAATAACGTTTATCTAATGAACTTGTAATCAGTCACATTACACGTTGTGGTATTCTTATAATAACGTTTATCTAATAAACTGGGAATCAGTCACATTAGACGTTGTGGTATTATTATAATAACGTTTATCTAATGAACTGGTAATCAGTCACATTACACGTTGTGGTATTCTTATAATAATGTTTATCTAATAAACTGGTAATCAGTCACATTAGACGTTGTGGTATTATTATAATAACGCTTATCTTATGAACTTGTAATCAGTCACATTAGACGTTGTGGTATTATTATAATAACGCTTACCTAATGAACTGGTAATCAGTCACATTAGATGTTGTGGTATTCTTATAATAACGTTTATCTAATAAACTGGTAATCAGTCACATTAGAAGTTGTGTTATTATTTTAATAACGTTTATCTAATGAACTTGTAATCAGTCACATTAGATGTTGTGGTATTATTATAATAACGTTTATCTAATGAACTTGTAATCAGTCACATTAGATGTTGTGGTATTCTTATAATAACGTTTATCTAATAAACTTGTAATCAGTCACATTACACGTTGTGGTATTATTATAATAACGTTTATCTAATGAACTAGTAATCTGTCACATTACACGTTGTGGTATTAATATAATAACGTTTATCTAATGAACTGGTAATCAGTCACATTACACGTTGTGGTATTCTTATAATAACGTTTATCTGATGAACTGGTAATCATTCACATTTGACGTTGTGGTATTATTATAATAACGTTTATCTAATGAACTGGTAATCAGTCACATTAGACGTTGTGGTATTCTTATAATAACGTTTATCTAATAAACTTGTAATCAGTCACATTAGACGATGTGGTATTATTATAATAACGTTTATCTAATGAACTTCTAATCAGTCAGATTACACGTTGTGGTATTCTTATAATAACGTTTATCTAATGAACTTGTAATCAGTCACATTAGACGTTGTGGTATTATTATAATAACGTTTATCTAATGAACTGGTAATCAGTCACATTAGACGTTGTGGTATTAATATAATAACGATTATCTAATGAACTGGTAATCTGTCAGATTACACGTTGTGGTATTCTTATAATAACGTTTATCTAATGAACTGGTAATCAGTCACGTTACACGTTGTGGTATTCTTATAATAACGTTTATCTAATAAACTGGTAATCAGTCACTTTAGACGTTGTGGTATTCTTATAATAAAGTTTATCTAATGAACTTGTAATCAGTCACATTAGACGTTGTGGTATTATTATAATAAAGTTTATCTAATGAACTTGTAATCAGTCACATTACACGTTGTGGTGTTCTTATAATAACGTTTATCTAATGAACTTGTAATCAGTCACATTACACGTTGTGGTATTCTTATAATAACGTTTATCTAATAAACTGGGAATCAGTCACATTAGACGTTGTGGTATTATTATAATAACGTTTATCTAATGAACTGGTAATCAGTCACATTACACGTTGTGGTATTCTTATAATAATGTTTATCTAATAAACTGGTAATCAGTCACATTAGACGTTGTGGTATTATTATAATAACGCTTATCTTATGAACTTGTAATCAGTCACATTAGACGTTGTGGTATTATTATAATAACGCTTACCTAATGAACTGGTAATCAGTCACATTAGAAGTTGTGTTATTATTTTAATAACGTTTATCTAATGAACTTGTAATCAGTCACATTAGATGTTGTGGTATTATTATAATAACGTTTATCTAATGAACTTGTAATCAGTCACATTACACGTTGTGGTATTCTTATAATAATGTTTATCTAATGAACTGGTAATCTGTCAGATTACACGTTGTGGTATTCTTATAATAACGTTTATCTAATGATCTGGTAATCAGTCACGTTACACGTTGTGGTATTCTTATAATAACGTTTATCTAATAAACTGGTAATCAGTCACATTAGACGTTGTGGTATTCTTATAATAAAGTTTATCTAATAAACTGGTAATCAGTCACTTTAGACGTTGTGGTATTCTTATAATAAAGTTTATCTAATGAACTTGTAATCAGTCACATTAGACGTTGTGGTATTATTATAATAAAGTTTATCTAATGAACTTGTAATCAGTCACATTACACGTTGTGGTGTTCTTATAATAACGTTTATCTAATGAACTTGTAATCAGTCACATTACACGTTGTGGTATTCTTATAATAACGTTTATCTAATAAACTGGGAATCAGTCACATTAGACGTTGTGGTATTATTATAATAACGTTTATCTAATGAACTGGTAATCAGTCACATTACACGTTGTGGTATTCTTATAATAATGTTTATCTAATAAACTGGTAATCAGTCACATTAGACGTTGTGGTATTATTATAATAACGCTTATCTTATGAACTTGTAATCAGTCACATTAGACGTTGTGGTATTATTATAATAACGCTTACCTAATGAACTGGTAATCAGTCACATTAGAAGTTGTGTTATTATTTTAATAACGTTTATCTAATGAACTTGTAATCAGTCACATTAGATGTTGTGGTATTATTATAATAACGTTTATCTAATGAACTTGTAATCAGTCACATTACACGTTGTGGTATTCTTATAATAATGTTTATCTTATGAGCTTGTAATCAGTCACATTACACGTTGTGGTATTCTTATAATAACGTTTATCTTATGAACTTGTAATCAGTCACATTAGATGTTGTGGTATTATTATAATAACGTTTATCTAATGAACTTGTAATCAGTCACGTTAGTTGTTGTGGTATTCTTATAATAACGTTTATCTTATGAACTTGTAATCAGTCACATTACACGTTGTGGTATTATTATAATAACGTTTATCTAATGAACTGTAATCAGTCACATTAGACGTTCTGGTATTATTATAATAACGCTTATCTTATGAACTTGTAATCAGTCACATTAGACGTTGTGGTATTATTATAATAACGCTTATCTAATAAACTGGTAATCAGTCACATTAGAAGTTGTGTTATTATTTTAATAACGTTTATCTTATGAACTTGTAATCAGTCTCATTAGACGTTGTGGTATTATTATAATAACGTTTATCTAATGAACTGGTAATCAGTCAGATTAGACGTTATGGTATTCTTATAATAACCTTTATCTAATAAACTTGTAATCAGTCACATTAGACGTTGTGGTATTATTATAATAACGTTTATCTAATGAACTTCTAATCAGTCAGATTACACGTTGTGGTATTCTTATAATAACGTTTATCTAATGAACTGGTAATCAGTCACATCAGACGTTGTGGTATTATTATAATAACGTTTATCTAATGAACTTGTAATCAGTCACATTAGACATTGTGGTATTCTTATAATAACGTTTATCTTATGAACTTGTAATCAGTCACATTACACGTTGTGGTATTATTATAATAACGTTTATCTAATCAACTGGTAATCAGTCACATTAGACGTTCTGGTATTATTATAATAACGCTTATCTTATGAACTTGTAATCACTCACATTAGACGTTGTGGTATTATTATAATAACGTTTATCTTATGAACTTGTAATGAGTCTCATTAGACGTTGTGGTATTATTATAATAACGTTTATCTAATGAACTGGTAATCAGTCAGATTATACCTTGTGGTATTCTTATAATAACGTTTATCTAATGAACTGGTAATCAGTCAGATTATACCTTGTGGTATTCTTATAATAACGTTTATCTAATGAACTGGTAATCAGTCAGATTAGACGTTATGGTATTCTTATAATAACGTTTATCTGATGAACTGGTAATCAGTTAGATTAGACCTTGTGGTATTATTATAATAATGTTTATTTAATGAACTTGTGTTTTAAAGTAAACCGTGTTATATATTTTCTAATTTACAAACTATTAAATGATTTTTCGTCTCTAGCGATTCATACACGTAAGATAACACAAGAAATTCAAAGATTTAACAGTCAGTGTGTGTGTGAGTACAGAATTAATCAACCGAATATGACTGTGAACTTCATGAAGACAAAGAAAGATGTAGAGTAGTCCTTTCAGACTTTCGTTACTTATCCCATAACCTCTTCGTTACTTATCCCATAACCTCATCACTACTTATCCCATAACCTCATCACTAATTATCCCATAACCTCATCACTAATTATCCCATAACCTCATCACTACTTATCCCATAACCTCTTCACTGCTTATTCCATAACCTCTTCACTGCTTATCCCATAACCTTTTCCCTGCTTATCCCATAACCTCTTCACTACTTATCCCATAACCTCTTCACTGCTTATCCCATAACCTTTTCCCTGCTTATCCCATAACCTCTTCCCTGCTTATCCCATAATCTCTTCACTGCTTATCCCATAACCTTTTCCCTGCTTATCCCATAACCTCTTCCCTGCTTATCCCATAATCTCTTCACTGCTTATCCCATAACCTCTTCGTTACTTATCCCATAACCTCATCACTACTTATCCCATAACCTCTTCACTGCTTATCCCATTCTGAAATATCGATTTTATAGTTTAATAGGCCACTGTAACTGCTATTCGTGCAAAGCGATAATATAATGCTAGTAAAATATATTATGGATTTTTTTCTCTAATATTTCTGTAAAGTTATATAACGGTTTCTTACACTAACTGGCCCTAATTTTAAACAGAAAGAGCAAGGGAAGAACTATTAGTCCACAATTCCTTTGTTTAACTTTTGGAATATTATAAACCAGTAGCTGTTCATCGTATAATAAATTCATGACTCCAAAGTGTAGATGGCGATTTTTTGCACTCTTGAGACGAAAATCGTGGACCCTAACAATAACATTTTGGCACGTCAACTTCTAAGCTGCACCCTATCTTGTTCAGGAAAAACAAATTGCTTATGGTTTTACTGTATGTTATTAGCGACAGAATATTTTGATAGTGTGTTCTTTTAAAATAAAGAATTATATCTATAATTATTAATTTTTGGCATCATTTGTTTTCATTATAGGATCCAACCAATCTTAACTCAAATAGTAAGAACATTCCTGTTCTATTGTACTTCCACGGGGCGAATTTCAATATGGAGGAAAAGATGAAGTTGGTCCCAAGTTTCTTTTGGACAAACAAATGGTACTAGTGGTCGTTAATTACAGGTTGGGAATTTTAGGTAAGTACCAGTGGCTTGTGCATGTTACTATGTTTTGTCCCTTGAAATGTTTGGTTGTTGTTAAGCCAGCTAACACTTTGATTTTGTTTTTAACTAACAGTATATTTTTGCTCAAGTTCTATATTTGACATTCATAGCAGTTTTATGTCATTAGTAATTATCATTACTTTAAGCTCTGAGTTCATGTTTGAATTCCTATTTTAAAGAACTATTTGGTGTATTATAAAGTGTTTTTTACATTTCTATATGTGATTTGAACATTCTACAAAGAGTCAAAAAATACTAGCAGTAATTATTTTGTTTGGAAGTAGAAGAAACTGTTTATAAACAATGACTTTCAGTATAAAGTTTTAAATAATACGTCACCATAAATTGGCAAAGATCGTATCCAACTTTAGTGGAATGTTTCATACAATATTAAATGGTTTCCTCTCCTATATTGACTGGATTTCTTTACTTTACTGTTTCATACAATATTAAATGGATTCCTCTCCTATATTGACTGGATTTCTTTACTTTACTGTTTCATACAATATTAAATGGATTCCTCTCCTATATTGACTGGATTTCTTTACTTTACTGTTTCATACAATATTAAATGGGTTCCTCTCCTATATTGACTGAATTTATTTACTTTACTGTTTTATACAATATTAAATGGATTCCTCTCTTATACTGGCTGGATTTATTTTTTATTCTGATGCGATTATCTTCTTATTTTTCCTCCTACGTGGATAACATCTTTTTCTAACATTATAAGAATCATAACTGAAAATAAAATAATTTTCTCTCTGTTCTGTTTAAAGGAATTAATATAAAATTTCTTACGTTTACATTTTTTCCAAGTTTAAAGACTCAATCCCACGTTCTAAAGGTATTAAATAATGCTCTCCTTTCTAAATTTAGGATCTCTCCTTCTTTACTACACGGCCCCCAGTAGGCCAACGGTAAGTTTACGTACCTGCAGTAACAAGATTTGGGATTCGATTCCTTGTGGTGGACCTACCACTGCTAGACTATTGAATAGCTTTGCACTTCGAAAATAACAAAACATAAAACTAACAGAACAATGAACTGGCACGTGGCTCAGAATCTATGTGTTCCAAGTTTAAACCCTTTCACTAAACATACTCGCCTTTTCAGTTATAATATGACTGTCAAACCAAGTATCCTTTGGTAAAAGAACTAACGGTCGGTGTTGTTGACTGTCTGTCTTTCCTCTAGTCTATCGCATCAAAATTACAGACGGCTAGAACAGACAGCCTTCAAGTAGCATTTCGTGAAATTAAATAGGAAACTTTCCTGCACGTGAGAAGACTATTTTTGAAATTATTATATTTTCGTTGTCATAGATACTGATAACAAGATCACAGTATATTGTCATATTTTTCATTTACCAACAGTGCAGTGACAGACATTGTTAATTGGTTACTCAACAGTGACGTATACAATACATTGTATGGTAGATATCACGTGATTTATACAAGTTCATGAAATGTCTATTTCAAATCTACGTAACACAGCTCTCGATTATTAACTAAATAACCCAATCAAAATGCGGCCATGTTTAGATAGCTCTCGATTATTAACTAAATAACCCAATCAAAATGCGGCCATCTTTAGATAGCTCTCGATTATTAACTAAATAACCCAATCAAAATGCGGCCATCTTTAGATAGCTCTCGATCATTAACTAAATAACCCAATCAAAATGCGGCCATCTTTAGATAGCTCTCGATCATTAACTAAATAACCCAATCAAAATGCGGCCATGTTTAGATACATTTCATTCGTAATATTCCTGCATCAATTCCCTACATCTTTGATAGCTGAGTTTAGCAGTAGGTTGTTTATTTGAAGCGAACCTTTTATTTTTTAACATCAAAACAAACATGTTATATAAGGTACATCCTACCTTGTTCTGTTCACAAAATGTGAAATGTTGGTCATTCTTCAGGTTTTCTCAGTACCGACGACGACGAAGCTCCTGGAAATAATGGACTTAAAGATCAATTTCTAGCCTTAAAATGGGTGAAAGAAAATGTCGCGAAGTTCGGAGGAGACCCTCACAAGGTCACCATCTATGGTCATGATGCTGGAGCAGCCTCGGTCTCGTTTCACATGGTCTCAGGATTAACAAAAGGTGGGAACGTTTATCTGGAAACCAGAAACAAAAATACATTATTTGAAATGTATTCAGTTTTTTAGTTTAAGATATAATACGTATCAATGGTATGTTAGAGACATTGGATACCCCACGAACAGTTTGTGCCGTTTATATAATAAAATGTTATATACTAATATCACTAAACTGTTCGGCCTGTGTCGTAATTATTTGTAGAATGTTAGACATTCAAGAAGAAACGATATTAATTAACACGTAATTAAAATTAATAATAACTAACAACGAAATTAACTTTGAAAATTATCAATTTTCCTATTACGTGGTCAAGTAATTAGAGTACCTGGATTGTGAATTTAATGACACATGGTTGGTGTCTCGTTGACACAAAAATTAGCTCTCCACTTTGGAATCAAAAGAGGGGTATAAGAGTGACAGTCCAATCCAAATTTTTGAGACCAGAGTAGTTCTAGAGTAGAGTAGTTGGCGAGGACTGTTGACTAGTTTCCTTCTCTTTCGTCTATCTGGCCAAGTGGTTAAGACACTCGACTCGTAATCTGAGGACCACGGGTTCGAATCCCCGTCACACCAAACATACTAGCCCTTTCAGCAGTATTAACGTTATAATGTGATGGTCAATCCCACTATTCGTTGGTAAAAGAGTAGTCCAAGAGTTGGCGGTGGGTGGTGATGACTACCTGCCTTCTCTCTAGTCTTACACTGCAAATTAGAGACGGCCAGCACAGATAGCCCTAGTGTAGCTTTGCACGAAATTCAAACCAAACCAAATTCTAGTCTATTAGCATTAGATCAGTTATCCTTTTCGTGAAAATCCGAAACATCCTTCGTACTACGTGAAATGTTACAATAGTAAATACAATGTAATACACATATACAATATACACATTAACACAATGCACACAGTGAGGTGTTTGTGATTTATATTCTATTTATTTTATGCACTATTGATCACAACTTAAGTAATCGCCTTCAAGCATTCTATTATTACTTCAAAATAATAGATTTAAATAAACTATGTATATACATATGAATGTATCTGACAAATAATTACACTTCTCAAATTGTATAGTACTGTAATAATGATGTGTAGACATAGCTGAATAATTACAGTGAAGTCGTTGTTCAATCATATTAGATCATCATGAGAATGACATATTTTATTTATTGCTTGTTCAAGTTTTCTCACTTCTCATTTCGATTTGATCGAAAACGTCAACTTGTTAATTAATTTTATTCATTAATTATTATTAATGTTTAGTGTTTATTAATTTTATAAAATTAGTTAGAAATCAAATATTTGTAGAAGTAGAGATAATAAATATAACGTTCCTCACTTGTTCAGGATTACATGTTAGCATAATTAATTCATAAGTATAATATTTCTTACTTCTTTAGGATTACGTATTAGCATAATTCATTCATAAGTATAATAGTTTTTACTTGTTCAGGATTACATATTAGCATAATTCATTCATAAGTATAATATTTCTTACTTCTTTAGGATTACGTATTAGCATAATTCATTCATAAGTATAATATTTCTTACTTCTTTAGGATTAAGTATTAGCATAATTCATTCATAAGTATAATATTTTTTACTTGTTTAGGATTACATATTAGCATAATTCATTCATAAGTATAATATTTCTTACTTCTTTACGATTAAATATTAGTGAGCCTGATATGGCCAGGTGTGTTAAGTCGTTCGACTCGTAATCTGAGGGTCGCGGGTTCGAATCTCTGTTGCACCAAACGCGCTCGCCCTTTCCGCCGTGGGGGCGTTATAATGGTACGGTCAATCCCACTATTCGTTGTTAAAAGAGTAGCCCAAGAGTTGACGGTGGGTGATAATAACTAGCTTCCTTTCTTCTAGTCTTACACTGTTGAATTAGGGACGGCTAGCGCAGATAGTCCTCGTGTAACTTTGCGCGAAATTCAATAACAAACAAACATATATTAGTGTAATTACTTCACCGTTCTGTACAGTATTTTTTCTTTATCCTTAATTTTGTTTCAATAGGCTATTTTCACCGAGCTATAACATCGAGTGGATCAGGGTTCGCACCTTGGGCATTGATTAACGGTTCTCGAGAGTATGCAGTGAAGATAGCTCGTTATTTTCAATGTCCAGTGAATAATAATCGACTCATGGTGGATTGTTTACAGGACAAGACAGCTGAGCAGCTGGTAACAAGTCAACTTCAGATCCAGAATGTAAGGAAAGTTTATTTTTCATACATAATTGGTAATAAATTCTAATTATAAGTGAAGCTAACAACATACCTCACAAATAACATGTAACTACAAAATTAATAAGTCCATGTGTAAAAGAACGTGTATCTAAACTAAAATGTAAAAATATTAGAATAAATTGAATTATCAGGTTCGATACCCTCGTTATTAACAATGTTTTTGTAACATTTCGTAGGATTTAGATAATTTAGGCTAGTCTACATGTGGCGGGTAGAGTACAGATGGTTCATTGTTTAGTTTGCACTTAACAACGACCGAAACAGGTTTGTTCTGTTGTTGTGTATCAGGTTCACAGTTGGATTCTATAAAAAGTTAAAATATAAAAAAAAACCAGAGCGAAATGAAAGTTTCCAGAGAATGGGTTAAAACCATAATGGTTATGGTATTTTATCTAAATTATGGAAACACTGGTCGATTATTGTTTATTTATTTATTTGTTCGTTTGTACATTATGCATTTTACTTTAAAAAAAAACTGTTGACATTTAAGATTATCTATCAATCTGAAAAATGAACAAACTTTCTTTGTGGGATTGAGAGATATCACTTTTCAACAGGTAACTTTCCTCCCAACCATTGAAACGAACGCTGACCAGGCTTTCCTCATACATCATCCAAAGCAAGCTTACGAACAGGACCGCGTTCACCAAGTTCCTCTTATATCTAGCGTTACGGGGAACGAAGGTTCACTGAAATATTACAGTAAGCATTTCGTATTATATTATTGTTTTTAGAAGCAGCTTACAAATGTTTGAAAATAATACTTATAAGTCAGTGTTTAGAAACAAACTATTCAAATTACGTTAATATTTTTAGAAATACTTTAAACATCGTTAAAATCACAAATCGTAAGTATTATTATACAGGGTGTTCGGAAAGTCACTGTGCAGTTTTGTAATTATATTTTATTCAGTCTATTTCAAGTCAGCAACTGATAGCGGTGTTTAGAAACAAAATAAGAAGGATCCAGACCTGTGTTGATGTCAACGGGGGTCACTTTCAACATTGTTTATAATTGTCATTCATATTTACCTCCTGTATTCTATATTGAAACATGTCTGTTAATAAATATATAAATGCACAGTGACTTTCAGAACACCCTGTAGAAATGAACTATTCAGATTAGATTGTTATTTTTAGAAGTAGTTTAAAAATGGTTGAAAAAAACGTAGTAATAAGTCCGATATTAGCTCTGAATTATAAATGGGCAAATATTGTTACCAAAAGTACTTTAAAAATTGGCAAAAAGAAAATGTGTGAGTTTGAAGGGACGTCACGTGACGAATACAACAACTATATCACATGTATACACTATTATTTTGCTCCTCAGGTTGCATTAGTTATTACAAACTAACTTGGATGAAAATGTATCTCAGAACGACTGGTATGGGTATAAACACTTTTATTGATAAACAGAAAACAACCTATCGACATTTCGATGTCATTTTTGTAAACCTGAAGATGACCTAGGAAGGTCGAAACGTTGTTCTCTGCTTATCAATAAAAGTATTAATACCATATCAGTCGTTCTAAGATACATTTTTACTTTAAGTGGGTTTCTAGTCATCAGGAAACTAACTTGGATAAACTGTGGTATGCAGGTATATCACATCTTCTATCATATATAAATTGTTGTTGTTGTTTTTCGCACTTTCATGGCGGCATCACATAATCCATTATCTTATAAATTATATAAATTCTTCATTAACGTAAAGTTATTTTCGGATATGAAATTAAATTTTTTATGTACCCCCCTTCGTGAATTTAACAAATCCCCACATGAACTTTATTAAGAATCCATCCACACGTTGCGAAGTATTTCCATGAACAAACAACAGACAGTATTGTTATATTTGTATAGATAAGTATTTCCATGAGCGTACAAGAGACAGTATTGTTATATTTATATAGATATGTAGTCACATGAACGTACAAAATACAGTATTGTTATATTTATATTGATAAGTAGTTACATCAACGGACAACATACAGTATTGTTATATTTATATAAATAAGTACTTACATGAACGTACAACATACAGTATTGTTATATTTATATTGATAAGTAGTTACATGAACAGTACAATATTGTTATATTTATATAGATAAGTGGTTACATGAACAAACAACAGACAGTATTGTTATATTTATATAGATAAGTAGTTATGAACATACAACAGACAGTATTGTTATATTTATATAAATAAGTAGTTACATGAACATACAACAAACAGTATTGTTATATTTATATAGATAAGTGGTTACATGAACAAACAACAAACAGTATTGTTATATTTATATAGATAAGTGGTTACATGAACAAACAACAGACAGTATTGTTATATTTATATAGATAAGTATTTCCATGAACGTACAACAGACAGTATTGTTATATTTATATAGATAAGTAGTTACGTGAACATACAACAGACAGTATTGTTATATTTATATAAATAAGTAGTTACATGAACATACAACAGACAGTATTGTTATATTTATATAGATAAGTGGTTACATGAACAAACAACAAACAGTATTGTTATATTTATATAGATAAGTGGTTACATGAACAAACAACAGACAGTATTGTTATATTTATATAGATAAGTATTTCCATGAACGTACAACAGACAGTATTGTTATATTTATATAGATATGTAGTCACATGAACGTACAAAATACAGTATTGTTATATTTATTTTGATAAGTAGTTACATCAACGGACAACACACAGTATTGTTATATTTATATAAATAAGTACTTACATCAACGTACAACATAGAGTATTGTTATATTTATATTGATAAGTAGTTACATGAACGTACAACATACAATATTGTTATATTTATATAAATAAGTAGTTACATGAACGTACAACACACAGTATTGTTATATTTATATAGATAAGTAGTTACGTGAACGTACAACATACAGTATTGTTATATTTATATAGATAAGTAGTTACTTGTACATACAACAGACAGTGTTGTTATATTTATATAGATAAGTAGTTACATGAACATACGACAGACAGTATTGTTATATTTATATAGATAAGTAGTTACGTGAACGTACAACAGACAGTATTGTTATATTTATACAGATAAGTAGTTATATGAACGTACAACAGACAGTATTGTTATATTTATATAGATAAGTAGTTACTTGTACATACAACAGACAGTGGTGTTATATTTATATAGATAAGTAGTTACATGAACATACGACAGACAGTATTGTTATATTTATATAGATAAGTAGTTACGTGAACGTACAACAGACAGTATTGTTATATTTATACAGATAAGTAGTTACATGAACAAACAACAGACAGTATTGTTATATTTATATAAATAAGTAGTTACTTGAACGTACAACAGACAGTATTGTTATATTTATATAGATAAGTAGTTACGTGAACGTACAACAGAGACTATTGTTATATTTATATAGATAAGTAGTTACATAAACATACAACATACAGTATTGTTATATTTATATAGATAAGTAGTTACATAAACAAACAACAGACAGTATTGTTATACTTATATAAATAATTAGTTACTTGAACGTACAACAGACAGTATTGTTATATTTATATAGATAAGTAGTTACGTGAACGTACAACAGAGACTATTGTTATATTTATATAGATAAGTAGTTACATAAACATACAACATACAGCATTGTTATATTTATATAGATAAGTAGTTACATAAACATACAACAGACAGTATTGTTATATTTATATAGATAAGTAGTTACGTGAACATACAACATACAGTATTGTTATATTTATATAGATAAGTAGTTACTTGTACATACAACAGACAGTGTTGTTATATTTATATAGATAAGTAGTTACGTGAACGTACAACATACAGTATTGTTATATTTATATAGATAAGTAGTTACATGAACAAACAACATACAGTATTGTTATATTTATATGGATAAGTAGTTACGTGAACGTACAACAGACAGTATTGTTATATTTATATAGATAACTAGTTACGTGAACGTACAACAGACAGTATTGTTATATTTATATAGATAAGTAGTTACGTGAACGTACAACATACAGTATTGTTATATTTATATAGATAAATAGTTACATGAAGAAACAACATACATTATTGTTATATTTATATTGATAAGTAGCTACATGGACATACAACATACAGTATTGTTATATTTATATTGATAAGTAGTTACGTGAACGTACAACAGACAGTATTGTTATATTTATATAGATAAGTAGTTACGTGAACGTACAACAGACAGTATTGTTATATTTATATAGATAAGTAGTTACATGAACATACAACAGACAGTATTGTTATATTTATATAGATAAGTAGTTACATGAACAAACAACATACAGTATTGTTATATTTATATCGATAAGTAGTTACGTGAACGTACAACAGACAATATTGTTATATTTATATAGATAAGTAGTTACATGAACATACAACATACAGTATTGTTATATTTATATAGATAAGTAGTTACATGAACATACAACATACAGTATTGTTATATTTATATAGATAAGTAGTTACATGAACATACAACATACAGTATTGTTATATTTATATAGATAAGTAGTTACGTGAACATACAACATACAGTATTGTTATATTTATATAGATAAGTAGTTACGTGAACATACAACATACAGTATTGTTATATTTATATAGATAAGTAGTTACATGAACATACAACAGACAGTATTGTTATATTTATATAGATAAGTAGTTACGTGAACATACAACAGACAGTATTGTTATATTTATATAGATAAGTAGTTACATGAGCGTACAACAGACAGTATTGTTATATTTATATAGATAAGTAGTTACATGAACAACTCGTTATTCTTTAACAAGATAACATCTCTTTCTTTAGGTATATGTCAATGTCTTAAACTTGGCTTGCTCTAGATAGAAGTGTAATATCCTTTCCTGACCAAAGAATGAAGTCATCTAAATCTGCTAGATGACCGACGTTGTCAGAAAACAGTCACGGTGTGACCCTGTCTTCTGAACAAAGAAAGAAAACTATTGTTTAAAATCACTATTCTCTCCAAGTTTTACAGTTGTCAACGTTTCTGTGCTGTAATAAACAAAGATTTTGACCTTTTATTTAAACTGTCTAGTTTCTCTTAAGCCCATATAAGCTCCAACAAATCAGTTGAATATACTCCCTCAGGAAGTGGAATCAAATCTTTGCTCCGAACCTGCTATTATTAAGTGTATTTCTATCAGAAAAACGTTTCGGTAAACAGTTTGATATTTCTAACATAATGTGACCTGGAGCTCCACTTTATTTCCTCTTTTCATTCAGGTCTCTTGGAAGATCTTCAGAAACAAAATTCTTCAAACAATGTCCTAGAGTATCTATTGAAACCTTACTTTAAATACGACGATGACATAGCTACAGTGGTTTCAGCTGCAAAGTTCTATTATCTGAGTGATACCAACTTTAATGACTGGACTGCTTCTTCTCCTAAGCTTATTGAGGTAAGTGAAACCATTAGGCAGCGCAATTATAACATTGTTATCTATAAAATAGAGCCTTTGATGTTTGTTGCATCATGATCATGTTGTAGAACGTGTCTTTCTCCGAGTCAACGCAGTCATTCAGGTTTCAATTAATTGTTATTTTATTAAGATACTTTTTAAAATTAGAAAATGTTAACTGGCGTGTAAAATAGGTGAATATATGGTTAAAAGTGTTAGTGTTTCAGATCCTAAAGCTCTGTGTAATATATTGATTAGTGTGCTCGTACTGTCAATTAGAGAGATTGTAGTTCGCATACCACAGCCGCATAAACACGTTCCGCGTTTTAAAAACGTGGGTGTTCTAAAAGAGTAACGGTCAAATCCTAGTGGTCAGTCAGGTAAGAGTAGCCCAAGAATTATCGATGTGGGAGAAAGTTGTTGATTACCTGCTTCCTCTAGTGTTTTAGTTCGGAATTAGGGGCAGCTAGACACAAATAACCTTTGTTTAACTTGCTCAAAAATCCCAGAAACAACAACGACAAACAATCTACAGATATATAGTAGATACCTCAATTTAATTTGTTTGTTAGTTAAAGGAAACAACAAACAATCTACAGATATATAGTAGATACCTCAATTTTATTTGTGTTTGTGAGTTTAAGGAAACAACAACAACAAACAATCTACAGATATATAGAAGATACCTCAATTTAATTTGTTTGTTAGTTAAAGGAAACAACAAACAATCTACAGATATATAGTAGATACCTCAATTTTATGTTTGTTAGTTAAAGGAAACAACAACAACAAACAATCTACAGATATATAGTAGATACCTCAATTTAATTTGTTTGTGAGTTTAAGAAAACAACAACAACAAACAATCTACAGATATATAGTAGATACCTCAATTTAATTTGTTTGTTAGTTAAAGAAAACAACAACAACAAACAATCTACAGATATATAGTAGATACCTCAATTTAATTTGTTTGTTAGTTAAAGGAAACAACAAACAATCTACAGATATATAGTAGATACCTCAATTTCATTTGTGTTTGTGAGTTTAAGGAAATAACAACAACAAACAATCTACAGATATATAGCAGATACCTCAATTTAATTTGTTTGTTAGTTAAAGGAAACAACAACAACAAACAATCTACAGATATATAGTAGATACCTCAATTTTATTTGTTTGTGAGTTTAAGGAAACAACAACAACAAACAATCTACAGATATATAGTAGATACCTCAATTTAATTTGTTTGTTAGTTAAAGGAAACAACAACAACAAACAATCTACAGATATATAGAAGATACCTCAATTTAATATGTGTTTGTGAGTTAAAGAAAACAACAAACAATCTAGAGATATATATAGAAAATGTGTCAAGTTAACTTTTGTTTGTGGGTTAAAAGACTTTCATAAAATTTTGTTTTTTACAATGTATTTTTAACAGATCATATAAGCTATGGATTTGATCAAAGATTGTTTTAAATAATATAGTGAAGAATTCAACTTCTACTTACGTTATCCAGTAGTTGTGATGCTTAAAAGATTATTGATTATGATTTTTAGATTCATCCTAAATTCCGCATGGTTCTAGAATATATTAATATATTTCGGATTTGTAACTTAAAAAAATCATCTTGACAAACTTTGACAAACTTTTTTTAGTTATTCAGTAAAAATTAGGATAAATTAAGTAAAACCTTGTATAACATATAAGTTAAATTCAGTAAAGACTTATAAAACAGATTGGTTACATTCAGTAATAACTTATAAAACAGATTGGTTACATTCAGTAATAACTTGTATCACACAGCTTGTGTCTGACTTCATGTACAAAGCACCAAACGACTTATCTGTTAATCTGCATGCAAAAGCTGGTAATCCAACCTGGATGTATGTTTTCAATTACTTCGGCCAGAGGTCGCTCAGATCGATTGTCAGTGAAAGTGGAGAAACAAAAACGGATTACGGTGAGTTCGATAGTGGCGACAAATGATTATTTTTAGTGCTATAGTAACAAGAGAAAATGACTGTAAGTTTTATAGTAACAAAAGAGTTTGGTATTAATAATAGAAGATTATGGTGAGTTAGGTAGTGAAAATAGAGGACTATGGTGAGTTCGGTAGTAATAATAGAGGACTATGGTGAGTTCGGTAGTAATAATAGAGGATTATGGTGAGTTAGGTTATAATAATAAACGACTATGGTGAGTTAGTTAGTAATAATAGAGGACTATGGTGAGTTAGGTAGTAATAATAGAGGATTATGGTGAGTTAGGAGTTGATAATTAAGGGTTATAAAGAGTTTGTTCGTACTAATAGAGGATTATGGTGAGTTAGTTAGTAATAATAGAGGACTATGGTTTTGGGTAGTAATAATAGAGGGCTATGGTGAGTTAGTTAGTAATAATAGAGGACTATGGTTAGTTAGGTAGTAATAATAGAGGACTATGGTGAGTTAGGTAGTGATAATAAAGGGTTATAGTGAGTTAGTTGGTAGTAATGGAAGACTATGGTAATAATAGAGGACTATGGTGAGTTAGGCAGTAATTATAGAGGGCTGTGGTGAGTTTGTGGTAATAAAAGTTGGTGGTGAGTAGGTAATAATAATAAAGCATTATAGTGAGTTAGCAATAATAGAGGACTATAGTGAGTTAGGTAGTAATAATAGGGAACTGTTGTGAGTTAGGTAGTGATAATATAGGACTATGGTGAGTTCGGTAGTGATAATAAAGGTAGGTGTTCAGTAGGTAATAATAATAAAGCGTTCCTCTATATTTTTCTCTTGCACTTTTCCTGTTTCAGATAACTTTGTTGTGTATATAAAAACCAGCCTGTTAGATGAATTAAAGACCTTAGTTTAGATGGATTAACATATCAGTTCGTATTTTATTTTTATTTGAGTTTTTCGTGTTGTTTAATGTTACAGTAACTTATTTTGGTCTAGCGTAGTGGAAACAGAACACCTTCTTTTATCAGGTTAAGCAGAAGAAAGAAATTAAAATATGACTTAAGTGACGATACTCGTCACACCGTCTTTCTAAACAATGTTGAAGTATTATGGATTTAAGTGACGATACTCGTCACACTGTCTTTCTAAACAATGTTGAAGTATTATGGACTTAAGTGACGAACTCGTCACACTGTCTTTCTAAACAATGTTGAAGTATTATGGACTTAAGTGACGATACTCGTCACACCGTCTTTCTAAACAATGTTGAAGTATTATGGACTTAAGTGACGATACTCGTCACACCGTCTTTCTAAACAATGTTGAAGTATTATGGACTTAAGTGACGAACTCGTCACACTGTCTTTCTAAACAATGTTGAAGTATTATGGACTTAAGTGACGATACTCGTCACACCGTCTTTCTAAACAATGTTGAAGTATTATGGACTTAAGTGACGAACTCGTCACACTGTCTTTCTAAACAATGTTGAAGTATTATGGACTTAAGTGACGATACTCGTCACACCGTCTTTCTAAACAATGTTGAAGTATTATGGACTTAAGTGACGAACTCGTCACACTGTCTTTCTAAACAATGTTGAAGTATTATGGACTTAAGTGACGAACTCGTCACACTGTCTTTCTAAACAATGTTGAAGTATTATGGACTTAAGTGACGAACTCGTCACACTGTCTTTCTAAACAATGTTGAAGTATTATGGACTTAAGTGACGATACTCGTCACACCGTCTTTCTAAACAATGTTGAAGTATTATGGACTTAAGTGACGAACTCGTCACACTGTCTTTCTAAACAATGTTGAAGTATTATAGACTTAAGTGACGATACTTGTCACACCGTCTTTCTAAACAATGTTGAAGTATTATGGACTTAAGTGACGAACTCGTCACACTGTCTTTCTAAACAATGTTGAAGTATTATGGACTTAAGTGACGATACTCGTCACACCGTCTTTCTAAACAATGTTGAAGTATTATGGACTTAAGTGACGATACTCGTCACACCGTCTTTCTAAACAATGTTGAAGTATTATGGACTTAAGTGACGATACTCGTCACACCGTCTTTCTAAACAATGTTGAAGTATTATGGACTTAAGTGACGATACTCGTCACACTGTCTTTCTAAACAATGTTGAAATATTATGCAAGTAAGTAATTTTATGCAATATGTACAAACAACAAAAATCACATGTTCGACTTTATCCCATATTATTTAATTGTGTCACCTTTATTCCTCTAGGTGTAACCCATTATGACGACCTGTTTTATGTCTTTAACACATCATACGATAGCAGCTTTCCCAAATATCCAACAATTGTGAACTCTGATAAAAATACGCTTCGAGTATTAATCAACTGTATATACAGTTTCATGGAAAGTGGGTAAGTTTGTAACAAAAGTTTATAGCACTTTGCATATAATGAATAGATTTAATAATCATGCGCTGAAACACGATATGTTTGAACTTACAACACACAGTGTTTTAGACGCTATATCACAATAAAAGTGGTGATTATTTTATCATATCTCTCTTTATGGGATCCAGATACGTTTCCGTTAAATATTCAGTGTTTTAATCGCATACTCTTCAGTTGCATGATACGTCTCTACAAACCTCAGTGTCGTATGGAACGTTTGTCGCTGAAAACTTGTTCTGCCTTTCTTATTTGAAATTGTAATCGAGAGATTACTGGCAATAAAGAATGATATGATATAAATAATTCACATTCCTATTTTGTCGAAGTACCGCACAGTTTCGCCGTCACTGGACATGACAGACATAATGTTGTTGACCTATGACGTATTACACTTTGCTTTCACTCATGGATTTTTTGCTTTAAATACATATATTCAACAGGTTTTAACTGTGTGACGCAAAATGATTTTTTTACTCTTTGCAAATATAACATAAACTTTACTTTACTTGCTTTTCTGTTCACGGTATTGTTTTTTGTACTCAAAATGATATTCAGCGTAATTCTTATGTGTTATACACATTTGTGTGTGTTAATATCCACTAATTACACACACACACGTATATATAGGGAAATCACGAGGCAGTATCCAGCTGGAGAATGGAAACAGTTTACTGTGGGTAACCAAGCTTTCTTCAACTTTAGCAACTCCTATCCATTGTACACTACCCAGAATGGCTACCGCCAGAGGGCGGTACGTTTCTGGAACGTGCTAGTCCCCGAACTTTTGGAAATTGAAGACTCGAGACCAACGCCATCTACTTTGTCTCCAGAAGAACTTGCTAATATAAACTCAGAGTATAAACAGGTTGCAACGGTTCTAGCTGTGTTTGTTGCTGTGGTGGTTCTGATGTGTCTGGGAATCCTAGGTTTTATGTGTAACAACCGTAAGAATATTAAATACGTGCCGGCCTCTTCAACTACCAGTCCTCAGAAACTTAGTAACAAAAACAGTAGCGTGGTTTAACTATTTATAAATAAATATTTGTTTTTCAACGTATTTAAGACAATAAATGTTGCTACCTCAGGAGAGGAAAAGTCACAATAGGGTAGAGTAAGCATGAACAACTATGACTTCGTAAATGTTACTTGTTCAGCCTTGATTATTGTTCATAATGTACAATAGAACATTTATTTCTAGGTCAACTCAGAATTAGTGCTGTAAAATCCAAGTTCATTTCCATCATCTTTTGAATGATTTTCATTTGTTGAATCTAAATGTTTATCGAAATAATTTAGAACGTAAACACAGCTTTTAATATTATCAGTTAACACAAGTGTTGTTACCCTTCTTTTAATATTAAACAACACTGTTGTCCTCTCGAATACTAAACGATAGTAACTCTTATTTTGTGACACTAAACAATAGTAACTCTTCTTTTCTAAGACTAAACAATATTAACTCTTTTTTTGTAAACAATATTTCTTATTTTCAAACACTAAACAGTAGTAACTCTTCTTTTTTAAGACTAAACAATATTAACTCTTCTTTTCTAAGACTAAACAATATTAACTCTTCTTTTCTAAGACTAAACAATATTAACTCTTCTTTTGTAGCACTAAACAATAGTAACTCTTCTTTTCTAAGACTAAACAATATTAACTCTTCTTTTGTAGCACTAAACAATATTAACTCTTATTTTCAAACACTAAACAGTAGTAACTCTTCTTTTTTAAGACTAAACAATATTAACTCTTCTTTTCTAAGACTAAACAATATTAACTCTTCTTTTCTAAGACTAAACAATATTAACTCTTCTTTTGTAGCACTAAACAATAGTAACTCTTCTTTTCTAAGACTAAACAATATTAACTCTTCTTTTGTAGCACTAAACAATATTAACTCTTATTTTCAAACACTAAACAGTAGTAACTCTTTTTTTTAAGACTAAACAATATTAACTCTTCTTTTCTAAGACTAAACAATATTAACTCTTCTTTTCTAAGACTAAACAATATTAACTCTTCTTTTCTAAGACTAAACAATATTAACTCTTCTTTTGTAGCACTAAACAATAGTAACTCTTCTTTTCTAAGACTAAACAATATTAACTCTTCTTTTGTAGCACTAAACAATATTAACTCTTATTTTCAAACACTAAACAATAGTAACTCTTATTTTCAAACACTAAACAGTAGTAACTCTTCTTTTCTAAGACTAAACAATATTAACTCTTCTTTTCAAACACTAAACAATAATAATTCTCCTTTTCTAAAACTAAACAATACTAAATTTTTCTTTCTAACACTAAACAATATTAACTCATCTCTTCTAAACAATGTTAACTCATCTTTTCGAAAAATAAACAATAATATTTCTCTTCGAACACTAAACAATTGTACTTTTAAGTGAATATATATATATATATACACACACACACATATATATTACGGTTAAAAGAGGGCACATTGCTGTGTAACTTTATGTTAAGTGACAGTTGAATATTTTGTGTTAGCGGTTTTCATATTTTTTATGGTTTTAAGTGTGATTTACTATACTCTTAAACGTCAGTTTCTGTAAATATTTCAGGTTATTATTTACGATTTCAAACCTGTTTCTCTTAATTGCTTATTGTCAAACTTGTATGAAACACATAAATGGTCAAAATGTTTCTATATATATCTCTATTTCAGTTAGACTCTAAAAATTGTGATTAAAATAACTGTAGTAAACTTGACAGTTCTCCATTGAATTAAAACAAATGAGACGTTAAGAAAACGTTTATCTTCTTTAGTTTATTACTTGTTATAATACCGAATAGGTTTAAAAGAGGTTTAGTCAAATTTAAAAGATCTCGTGTTTGTGTTGGTGAAGCAGAATAGATGAATAGCTGTGCTGTTTGTGCTACGAAAGTTAAATCTGACATATTGATGGTTCGATACACAGCTCAATTTTATACATGGTGCTGCCTCGAAACGATTTTTATGTTTGAAAATTTATAATTTATTCTTAGAATATGTTGTAATAACCGTATGGAAAAACATCATATTATTCTCAATCGAGTACATTATTAAAAACTGGGTGAAAAAAGGTAAAATATGTGTGCGCCGAAACAGATTAAAAACAGCAACTACTGATGACTGCAAAGAGCAATCAATTTTTCATAAAACAACAAATAAAATATTCACTTTCTCAACAAGTTGCTTAAGAGATATATTGAAAAAAACATTCCACGATTTTCTTAAGAAACGACAATCAACTATTTATTAAGGATCCTTTCAAACCACAAAGAACCAATACGTAACCACATAAACAACAGAAAGGTTTCACATATTATCTCCAGTGCTTTACTGAAGTAACTACATAAATAACAGAAAGGTTGCAGGTATTAGCTCCAGTGTTTTAGTGAAGTAACTACATAAACAACAGAAAGGTTGCAGGTATTAGCTCTAGTGTTTTAGTGAAGTAACTACATAAACAACAGAAAGGTTGCAGGTATTAGCTCCAGTGTTTTAGTGAAGTAACTACATAAACAACGGAAAGGTTGCAGGTGTTAGCTCTAGTTTTATAAAAAGCTACTGATGTATAAATTTTGAAACTCATGGATTTTGATTTCTTTGATGGCCATGAAATCAAAACATTTATTATGTGGATATTGATATATAATAAAACCTTCAATTTGTTTATGGAATGGAAACATACATAGATTGTGATATGTCGTCAATTTGATAGGTAGGATTGCTTAGGAACGATACCACACAAACAGAGGGAAAATGTCTGTAAAAGATAAACGTGGTAAAGGTATTAAATAAGGTATTAAAGGTAAATGTATTGAATAAGTATTTTAAGAATTTGGGAACTTACCTTTCTTGTTAACTCAGTATTGCATAAGGTTGTTCACAGAGAATGAAAATATCATAGCAGGGATTGTAGATGACGTACCACATTAAGATACAACCGTGATCACAACTAGAGTTATACACTATGATGTTCGTTCACTCTCTGAATACCAATTTAATGGAATTAGTCATTAGTGTCATGAATTAATCTGTTGAACGAATTATAGACAGAAGTTGATATTAAAGAAATGGTCATTTGTTTAGCAGAACGTGGATTGCTTAAAGCTCTGATTTTTGACAAATAAATTTTACTTAGTGTGATAGGGGGTAATTTTTTATTTGTTGACAGGTATTGTTTAGTAAAAAGGGAAGGTCTACAGAGAGACTGTCCTTTAAAATAAAAAAAGAGTACAACGTTATCCTCGTGCGGTGGATGAGGACTGCCTTACTCTGAGCCAATGTCCTCTTCACAGTCAGACCTTCTTCAGCTAGTGCTGACAAGATGAGATGAAGAAATACTGAATACAACTTTACCAGAAGTTTCCAAAGGTACAGATGAATTGATGTTGAAGTGACAAATTACTGAAGGAAACGACAGAAATGTGTAGAAGCAGCTTCACAGATGTTTATAGCAGAACATGGATAGGACGACCACCAGATGAATGATAGGACAAACACTAGATGAAGGATGAGACGGCCGTCAAACGCCAGATCGATGGTTGAATAACCACCAAATGAATGACAGGATAAACACTAAAATAATGACAGGACAACAACTAGTTTTAAGATAGGACAAGCACTAGATGAATGATAGGGCAGCCACCAAACATCAGATGAATAATAGGACAACCACCAGATGAACGTACAAATGCACTGGTTACACCATTATTGCCATAAGGTGTTATTGTTTATATTATGCAGAACATGCTACAAAGCAGTATCTTAAATTATTGATATTATATTTTATTAACTAATACATTATTAACATATTATGAAAAAACTGATAAGCCAATGCACTCACCTTACTTGTGGAACACGACATACTCAGAACATTACTTCTTCATCAATATTTGACCTTAAGATTTCATCTTAACTAATGAGCTTGACTAGTTTTTTGAATGCAAGATAAACTAAGGTTTCTTTCACTAATAATTTATAACAGAAAAACATTTTAGAGATAAGTGTTAACGTTTTAAAGACATAACTTTTTAATTAACGTGGTTAAGAAGTTACGTGATACCGATGGACGTAAAATAGGTTGTTTTAAAATTTCGCTCAAAGCTACACGAAGGCTATCTGTGCTAGCCGTCCCTAATTTAGCAGTATAAGACTAGAGGGAAGGCCGCTAGTCATCACCACCCACCGCCAACTCTTGGGCTACTCTTTTACCAACGAATAGTGGGATTTACCGTCTCATTATAATGCCCTCACGGCTGAAAGGGCGAGCATGTTTGGCGCGACGGGGATAAGAACCAACAACCCTCAGATACATAAAATGGATCACTTCTAAAATTTCCGAACAAGCACGTGTTCTGCTACTTGGTTGAGTTGTTTCTTAACTAACACGATTGTTCCTGTGTGTTTTAAAATAAATAAGCTGACCTTAGTTTGTGTGTGAGTAGCTATCGAACCCACAATGATTTATACTATTGATGCGAACAGGAGCATAGGTTAGTTAAGACAAGATGTTATTCCCAGCCACGAATCTTTGTCAGTCACCAGAGAGTTTCACTTTATCTTCGGATATGTGGTACGAAAATATATAACTGATGACTTCACAATACGTTTACAAGTAAAGCCAGGAAGTTATAATAATTGTTTTGTTGTGAACTAATGATTTATTTCTAAACGGGAAGAAAAAATGACGCGTAATAGATTTTTAAATTATATCCTTAACATTTTTTATTTCTTTGCTTGAGCGATACGTTATTTTTTAGTATTTCATGACAATTGTAAAATAATATTGGGTTTCATAGCACCCAAACTATCATTTACAACTCTCTGTGTTAAGCCTTTATATCTATAAAGATTTTATCTTGCGAACGTGCATTAAGCTTTCATTGTGAAAGAAAGTTAACTGTACCTAAAAGAAAGGTCGTAGAACTTGATTCAATGCTTGTCTACCTTATATTGACACAGTATTTTTGACAGCGATCTGTCATTCAGGTACTATAATTTATTTTGAAAATCGTCTTGCACGTGCGTCCAGGATATTTTTAAATGTGTATCCCTAACTGAAACTGATGAGTGTACCTCAGGACGGCTGTTATGGGTATTAACACTTTTACTAATAAAGCAAAGAACAACGTTTCTACCTTCTTAGGTCATTTTCAGAGAGTTTCTCGTCATCATGAAGCTGGCGAGCTTGTTTTACTCTATTAAAGAGACACGTGAGTTGCTTTAATCGCATGAAGCACACATATTATAAACAAAACATTTATCTCTGCCTGTTACGTTTAAAAGCAAAACAGTAAATGCTTCATAATTAACATTCGCTATAGCCAAGTTTATAACTCAGCCAATTAATAACTCAGAATCAAGTTGTTTTAAGACGTTGTAGTTTGTTGAATATTCGCAAATCTTGTCTGATTCCATGTGTAGTTTCATAAATTAACGTGAAACTATCCAATTCTTAAGTGAAATATGTTTCTTATCTCCATTATACTATTGTATCATATGCTGCAAAGAACATGTGCAGGGATATGGGACGATTTTGATTGTATTTACATGCCAAAAAATAGAGTGGCACCAATATTATCTAACTGGATATGTATTCTTTTTTTAACTGAGCTCTGATTGGATATGTATTCTTTTTTTAACTGAGCTCTGATTGAATATGTACTCTTTTTTTAACTGAGTTCTGATTGGATATGTACTCTTTTTTTAACTGAGTTCTGATTGGATATTACTCTTTTTAACTGAGTTCTGATTGGATATGTACTCTTTTTTTAACTGAGCTCTGATTGGATATGTACTCTTTTTTTAACTGAGCTCTGATTGGATATGTACTCTTTTTTTAACTGAGTTCTGATTGGATATTACTCTTTTTAACTGAGTTCTGATTGGATATGTACTCTTTTTTTAACTGAGCTCTGATTGGATATGTACTCTTTTTTTAACTGAGCTCTGATTGGATATGTACTCTTTTTTTAACTGAGTTCTGATTGGATATGTACTCTTTTTTTAACTGAGCTCTGATTGGATATGTACTCTTTTTTTAACTGAGCTCTGATTGGATATGTACTCTTTTTTAACTGAGTTCTGATTGGATATGTACTCTTTTTTTAACTGAGCTCTGATTGGATATGTACTCTTTTTTTTAACTGAGCTCTGATTGGATATGTACTCTTTTTTTAACTGAGTTCTGATTGGATATGTACTCTTTTTTTAACTGAGATCTGATTGGATATGTACTCTTTTTTTTAACTGAGTTCTGATTGGATATGTACTCTTTTTTAACTGAGTTCTGATTGGATATTACTCTTTTTAACTGAGTTCTGATTGGATATGTACTCTTTTTTTAACTGAGCTCTGATTGGATATGTTCTCTTTTTTAACTGAGCTCTGATTGGATATGTACTCTTTTTTAACTGAGTTCTGATTGGATATTACTCTTTTTAACTGAGTTCTGATTGGATATGTACTCTTTTTTTAACTGAGCTCTGATTGGATATGTACTCTTTTTTTAACTGAGCTCTGATTGGATATGTACTCTTTTTTTAACTGAGCTCTGATTGGATATGTACTCTTTTTTTAACTGAGTTCTGATTGGATATTACTCTTTTTAACTGAGTTCTGATTGGATATGTACTCTTTTTTTAACTGAGCTCTGATTGGATATGTACTCTTTTTTTAACTGAGCTCTGATTGGATATGTACTCTTTTTTTAACTGAGTTCTGATTGGATATGTACTCTTTTTTTAACTGAGCTCTGATTGGATATGTACTCTTTTTTTAACTGAGCTCTGATTGGATATGTACTCTTTTTTTAACTGAGTTCTGATTGGATATGTACTCTTTTTTTAACTGAGCTCTGATTGGATATGTACTCTTTTTTAACTGAGCTCTGATTGGATATGTACTCTTTTTTTAACTGAGCTCTGATTGGATATGTACTCTTTTTTTAACTGAGCTCTGATTGGATATGTACTCTTTTTTTAACTGAGTTCTGATTGGATATGTACTCTTTTTTAACTGAGTTCTGATTGGATATTACTCTTTTTAACTGAGTTCTGATTGGATATGTACTCTTTTTTTAACTGAGCTCTGATTGGATATGTACTCTTTTTTTAACTGAGCTCTGATTGGATATGTACTCTTTTTTAACTGAGTTCTGATTGGATATTACTCTTTTTAACTGAGTTCTGATTGGATATGTACTCTTTTTTTAACTGAGCTCTGATTGGATATGTACTCTTTTTTGAGTTCTGATTGGAACTGAGCTCTGATTGGATATGTACTCTTTTTTTAACTGAGTTCTGATTGATTGGATATGTACTCTTTTTTTAACTGAGTTCTGATTGGATATTACTCTTTTAACTGAGTTCTGATTGGATATGTCTTTTTTACTGAGTTCTGATTGGATATGTACTCTTTTTTTAACTGAGCTCTGATTGGATATGTACTCTTTTTTTAACTGAGTTCTGATTGGATATGTACTCTTTTTTTAACTGAGCTCTGATTGGATATGTACTCTTTTTTAACTGCGTTCTGATTGGATATTCCTCTTTTTAACTGAGCTCTTTTTATAACATTACAATTATTTCTTTATGCATACGTCGAGGCTAGTAGGTACTTTAAGTGAATTATGCTTGAAGTAAGTCATTGCTCAGTGTTACACTTATCTATTATTTACAGTCAACCTATAAAAAGATCAAAGACGACACCGTAGCTTTCTTTGGTTAGTTTGTTGTTTGAAGGGTAAGTTAACAACGTGATGTTTGCCCTTCAGTAGCTTTCACCTCGCTATTAAATTATGTACCTTTAATAACTCTGAAAGTTATAACTGCATACTTTTCAGTATTCTATATCTTACCTAAGATTACGTCTGGTGTAATTTGGATGCTAAGGACGTTTTCTTTCTTCCTCTTGAACATAACTGACGCTCACACCGGTTGGGAGCATTTCTTGTTTTACCCTACAAGAGATATCTCGCGCTCCCTACACGAGACTGATTCGTATCTCAACCTGCATAAGGTAGTATAGTTTCAATAATAAACGAAGGAAAACACCCTAAGTTTGCATTGGTGTAAACATTGGCACTCACATCTGTGTTTTTTTTTTTTCTCACATGGTCCTGGTTCGTATTATTAAACAGCTGCATTATGTAAATGACGCAGTTGTTGAGTAGATTATTTGTTTATAATTTATATTCGTTTAACTTTATTACAACGTTTCGACCACGTGCAGCGTTACATAATAATGGTAACACTAGTGGTCTAAAAGTTGTAATCAGACTAAAGAAATATGAATAAATAATAAGTACAATACTGAAAATCCGTATCTCTTGACTTTCATTTAAAGTATTGTAGCCGATTTCTTATCCTTAAAACAAGCTTCGTTGTATATATATATATATATAGTTTCACCAACCCTAATCTTCAATAGAAAACTACAAAAGTTTCAAGCTATATAAGTTAACTTTCAGTTGATTACATATCTTAGGTATGTGTACAGCAGTTCAACCGAAGAAACGAAGTAATAAGATAGTATGTTATATCAAAGAAATGAACGAACTCGTAGGAACCGAGTCATAAGACAGTAACATAAATTAAAACTCATAAATAAACTTAAAAAACATACTATAAGCTGTGAGAGTGATGTTAGAGAAACTAACCCATATTAGATTATGTCAAAGGTTGACTAAACAAGACCAGATAATACTAACATGATGTCAGTAGAAGAAACTCAAGTCAGTGGATGTTAGCACGATGCCAATAGGAAAATCAGGTTATAGAATGCCAATCTTAGGCAAAATTAGCTAATGACGGTCAGATAACGCTAGTGTAACGCCGAGGGAAAGCGACAATGGGTGATATCAAGCAAACTAAAGTACTGTATACTGTGAAAAGAGGTAAGTCAAAACAGTTATCTCGAAAAGAATACGAAACGAGTGATTCAGTCAGACTACCAATAATAGCTGGTTTCTTTCAAGTTGCAATTATTGTGCTAACGTAAGGACTCAGGAACCTCATGCCATTTTCGTTAAATATTAATTTAACTTTTTGACAATGTTAGTATATTTTACTGCTCATAGATGGCATTTGTGCCTCGTGATTATTGAGTCTGATTACTGCGATACGGAGACAGTTGAATCAGTTAGAATTTCAGTAATAGCTCAGATCTTGTTCCTTAGTATGTGTTTTTAATTTTCGTAATATAATAATTAAAAAAAATGTTGAATGAGTCACTAGTTTTCTTGTGGAATATAACACTTGTTCAACTTGGTTGTACTTGTCAGGGTTCGAATAAACAAACAGATTTCTTTCTGTTAATTTGATACTTTAAATTATAACAACAAATTCAGAAGTAAGCTGATTTCATTAGATTGTAGCTTGTTTTCACCGTAAGATGTCTCTGTACATAGGGGACTTTAGTTAAAATAGTTTGGATAGAAAACTACGCCACATTTACTTAAATATTATTGTAATAAATTAATCAATGTTCCCGTTTTCATATTTACATTTTCGTCCATTTCACTTCGGAGATATTTATGGTTCATTTAATGTTATATCAGAGGTGAATCATAGCGTAAATTATAGTCTTCTTGGATGGTAATAAATAACCGTAAGTTTGACAAAATATGGAAATCTCTTTGACAGCTTATAACTATATTTCAAGGCCCTAAAGTTCGGTGGATGCAATACAAATAAACCATTCTGCTCTGTTCTAAAACAAATAAATAAATATGTTTTATTTAAAACTAACATATCTACACAATGAAGGACTAACGTATCTACACAATGAGGAACTAACATATCTACAGAATGAAGGACTAACATATCTACACAATGAAGGACTAACATATCTACACAATGAAGGACTAATATATCTACACAATGAAGGACTAACATATCTACAGAATGAAGGACTAACATATCTACACAATGAGGGACTAACATATCTACACAATGAGGGACTAACGTATCTACACAATGAGGGACTAACATATCTACACAATGAAGGACTAACGTATCTACACAATGAGGGACTAACATATCTACACAATGAAGGACTAATATATCTACACAATGAAGGACTAACATATCTACACAATGAAGGACTAACATATCTACACAAAACGTTGAGGGATTAACATATCTATATAGTGGGTCGAAGGACTAAAATATCTATATAATGAAGGACTAACGTATCTACACAATGAAGGACTAACATATCTACACAATGAAGGACTAATATATCTAACAATGATCTATCACAAATGAAGGACTAATATATCTACACAATGAAGGACTAACATATCTACACAATGAAGGACTAACATATCTACACAAAATTGAATTAACATATCTATATAGTGGGTCGAGACTAACATATCTACACAATGAAGGACTAACGTATCTACACAATGAAGGACTAACATATCTATATAATGAAGGACTATCTACATAGTGGGTTGATATATCTACATAATGAAGGACTAACATATCTACACAATGAAGGACTAACATATCTACACAATGAAGGACTAACATATCTACATATCTATCTACACAACGAAGGACTAACATATCTACACAATGAAGGACTAATGTATTTGCACAATGAAGGACTAACGTGAAGGACTAACGTATCTACACAATGAAGGACTAAAATATCTACATAATGAAGGACTAAAATATCTACATAATGAAGGACTAACATATCTACACAATGAAGGACTAACGTATCTACACAATGAAGTACTAAAATATCTACATAATGAAGGACTAATATATCTACACAATGAAGGACTAAAATATCTACATAATGAAGGACTAACATATCTACACAATGAAGGACTAACATATCTACACAACGAAGGACTAACATATCTACATAACAGGTTCACGAACTAAATTATAGCAAATGTTGTTAGTTTAGAGCTTCTAGATGTTTCAAATTACTTCTATTGTTGTTTGTCCAAAGAGAAGTTAAAAAAAATAACATGTTGAACGCGGCTTACATGTGTCAAACGTTCTTTAAAGGTTAAGAAATAAAATGCGTTTAGGAGTTTTTATTCTTCTTTTTACAAAATAATCCAAACGAACCTGGTCAATAATAGACTCTTGTATTTCACTTACTGAGATTTAAAATCAAGTTAAGTTACTGTTTGAAATGTCTTGAACGTTACTGATAGCACTTAGCTATTCAGATAGTATTTGTACATCCGATAGCACTAGCTATTCAGATAGTATTTGTACATCCGATAGCACTAGCTATTCAGATAGTATTTGTACTTCTGATAGCACTAGCTATTCGGATAGTATTTGTACATCTGATAGCACTAGCTATTCGGATAGTATTTGTACATCTGATAGCACTAGCTGTATTGTATTCGCACATCTGATAGCACTAGCTATTCAGATAGTATTTGTACATCTGATAGCACTAGCTATTCGGATAGTATTTGTACATCTGATAGCACTAGCTATTCGTATTCTGATAGCACTAGCTATTCGTATTGTATTTGTACATCTGATAGCACTAGCTATTCAGATAGTATTTGTACATCTGATAGCACTAGCTATTCGTATTGTATTCGTACATCTGATAGCACTAGCTATTCAGATAGTATTTGTACATCTGATAGCACTAGCTATTCGGATAGTATTTGTACATCTGATAGCACTCTATTCGGATTGTATTCGTACATCTGATAGCACTAGCTATTCAGATAGTATTTGTACATCTGATAGCACTAGCTATTCGTATTGTATTCGTACATCTGATACATCTATTCAGATAGTATTTGCACATCTGATAGCACTAGCTATTCTATTCAGATAGTATTTGTACATCTAATAGCACTAGCTATTCGTATCGTATTGTATTTGTACATCTGATAGCACTAGCTATTCAGATAGTATTGTATTCACTAGCTATTCGCATTGTATTTGTACTCTCTATTCGTATTGTATTCGTACATCTGATCATGATAGTATTTGTACATTGATAGCGATGACACATGTAAACATATATAGTAGTTTAGCCGACTTTCTAGTCATGAGTATGTGTTTTCTTTTAACAAAGCCACAACGGGCTATCTGGTGAGCCCAACGAGGGGAATCGAACCCCTGATTTTAGCGTTGTAAATCCATAGACTTACAGCTGTACTAGCGGGGGCAGTCATGAGTATCATAACATCCCAGCCATGAGTATCATAACATCCCAGCCATGAGTATCATAACATCCTAGTCATGAGTATCATAACATCCTAGCCATGAGTATCATAATATCCTAGTTATGAGTATCATAACATCCCAGCCATGAGTATCATAACATCCTAGCAATGAGTATCATAATATCATAGTTATGAGTATCATAACATCCTAGCCATATGAGTAACATCCTAGTCATAACATCATAACATCCTAGTTATGAGTATCATAACATCCTAGTCATGAGTATCATAACATCCTAGCCATGAGTATCATAACATCCTAGCCATGAGTATCATAATATCCTAGTTATGAGTATCATAACATCCTAGCAATGAGTATCATAACATCCCTAGCCATGAGTATCATAACATCGTAGCCATGAGTATCATAACATCCTAGTCATGAGTATCATAACATCCTAGCCATGAGTATCATAACATCCTAGCCATGAGTATCATAACATCCTAGTTATGAGTATCATAACATCCTAGTCATGACTATCATAAGATCCTAGTCATGAGTATCATAACATCCTAGTAATGAGTATCATAACATCCTAGTTATGAGTATTATAACATCCTAGTTATTTTCTGAATTCTCTAAACACACCGGCATAATCGTTTTTGTTTTCCTGCATAACAACACATAATAGTTTTTGTTTTCCTGCATAACAACACATAATCTTCATACAAGACTGCATGGTTTTCTTCAGTAGTCCATTCAAAGCTGCACAAAGGCTATCTACGCTAGCCATCCATAATTTAGCAGTGTAGACTAGAGAGAAGGCAGCTAGTCATCACCACCCACCGCCAACTCTTGAGCTAATCTTTTTTACCAATGAATAGTGGGATTGACGGTTACATTATAATAACTCCACGGCTGAAAATGCAAGGATGTTTAGTGTGACATGGATTCGAACTCGCAACCTTCAAATAACAAGTCGAGAGCTCTAACCACCTGGGCCGAGATTTGTAATAAGACAGTGAAATGTTATAACTTTAAGCTTGGTCCTGTGTCTGTGATGTTTGCGAGTGTATGAGATATATTTCAATGAATATTTTCTGCAGTCAGAAATAAAACCTTTTAATCGGAATATTCATCCTGAGCGATACTTATTTTGCATGGAAACTAAAGAGCCAGATGAGATACCATTATGATTATGGTATAAGGACTATATAGGATATTACACCCAGTATCACAGAGGATTTGTTCAGCTGGCTTGAGAATAATAAATAGTTTTATCACTCACAGCTGACAATGGGACTATGTCATGTTTCCAATCTAAGATCCTTCGACCTATAACCAGACAAACTAACCATAAGGTGGACATCGACCGATGATAACCAAGAAAATAACATGAAGTCCCAAGCACTATCTGCGCTTATTTTATTGTTATTATCTGGTCTGATTGACTCGAAGAGTCTTTGCAAAGGTATTTCACGATTTTAAAACACTCAGTTACTAAACATTTACAATACTACATGAGAGGCCGATTGTGGCCTAAATAATAGCGTATCTGGACTGTGAATCCGAGGGATAATAGATCCGGACAGGTAACAGTAACCGAAGAACTGTCTTCTCTTTAGTCCATCATTTTAAAATTAGGAACAGTTGAGCCCAGATTACATCATTTGTAGCTTTGGGCAAAAAAATTGATGTTTGTAGTTAAACACAAAGCTTATTCAATGGGCTACTTGTGCTTTGCTCACTACGGATATCGAAACCGGGTTTCTAGTAGCGTAGGTCAGCAGACATATAACTGCGCCACTAGGCGGCTCGAACAGCTGAAACAAGCTGCACCTGTATCAGAAGCAGATAGCAAAAAGCTTGAAAAGAAGAAAACATCTTTCAGAATATCTGTATTTATAAGTAAAACAAACAGATATCTTTAGACCATATGTTGTATTTTTCTGTTCCATCTTCAATCTTTTAAATCCTGCGTAACCACGTGGTTTAAACAACTATATTTGCTAAGGAACAAAAAAAATAACGAATTTCTGAAGAACTCAACTTATATTTTAAATATTTCTTTGTAGTTTCTTTTTCCGTGTGTTAATTGGTTTAAAGATCCAGTCTGTAATATTAGGTATATAATTTAATTTTTTATGAGCATAATCGAATTTATATATCATGAGTGAGCCCGGCATACTCATAATCTGAAGGTCGCGGGTTCGCATCCCCGTCGCCCCAAACATGCTCGCCCTTTCAGCCGTGAGGGCGTTATAATGTGACGGTCAATCCAACTATTCGTTGGTAAAAAGGTAACCCAAGAGTTGGCGGTGGGTGGTAATGACTAGCTGCCTTCCCTCTAGTCTTACACTGCTAAATTAGTGACGGCCAGCACAGATAGCCCTCGAGTAGCTTTCTGCAAAATTCAAAACAAACAAACAAACAATATCATGAGTACGTTGTTTCCATTGTCTGTTTTAGTTACTGTATAAACTTGCTTGTTTGTTTCAGATCAAAGCAACATGGAACCATTGCTGTAATTACCTAAACTTACAGCTCTCCTACAATGAGATATTGGAAAACTTTACAATTGTTTATATCATGTATAGCTATTGTTATTACTATAAAATTTCCTATGACAGATTCGTCTGTCCAATCTACGCTATTTCCTTTAACAGTTTTAATACTTTCACAACTACATAGTTTCATCTGTCAGGTCAAGTACTGTAATAAATATTAGGTTTCTGCTATCACGCTCAGTACTATCAAAACTGCGCGATTTCGTCTATCAGTTTAATTATTTCAAGTATCTGATATTTCTTTACCTGTTGAAATTCTTCCTTTAAATGTCATGAATTTTAGTTACTAAAAGCAGTAACAATTATTTTTACATGAGTTATAAATTTATAACATGATCTTAACTGTTAGATCGTTTCTTTTAAATATTATTTATTTGTAGCACAAGAAGACGGTGAAATAATCTTCATTGTTAGATCGTTCATTTTAAGAAATACTTGTTTGTGGCACAACAAGATGCATGGCCAAGCGCGTAAAGCGTGCGACTCGTCATCTGAGGGACGCGGGTTCGCTCCCGCGTCGCGCTAAACATGCTCGCCCTCCCAGCCGTGGGGGCGTATAATGTTACGATCAATCCCACTATTCGTTGGTAAAAGAGTAGCCCAAGAGTTGGCGGTGGGTGGTGATGACTAGCTGCCTTCCCTCTAGTCTTACACTGCTAAATTAGGGACGGCTAGCACAGATAGCCCTCGAGTAGCTTTGTGCGAAATTCCAAAACAAACAAACAAAAAACAACAAGACAGTGAAGTGATCTTCATTGATAAGTCGTTCATTTAAAACAATGCTTGTTTGTAGCACAAGACAGTGAAGTGATCTTCATTGTTAGATCGTTCATTTAAAACAATACTTGTTTGTGGCACAAGACAGTGAAGTGATCTTCATTGTTAGATCGTTCATTTAAAACAATGCTTGTTTGTAGCACAAGACAGTTAAGTGATCTTCATTGTTAGATCGTTCATTTAAAACAATACTTGTTTGTAGCACAAAACAGTGAACTGGTCTCCATTGTTAAGTCGTTCATTTTAAATATTATTTATTTGTAGTATAAAAAAAGACGGTGAAATGATCTTCATTGTTAAGTCGTTTCTTTTAAAAAACACTTGTGATTCTGGAGTTAGGATAAATTGAGTTGTTTTATTTTATAATTATTTCATATATTGGATTCTCACTGAGAATATATTTAAGTCCTGAAACGTTAAAGGCGTTTGTCAGCAATATTTTGTTAATTATCTATTTCATCTTTGTTATAATAGGCGGTAACAATAACCTTGCCAAAGTTATCTTTCATAAGAGGAAAGTTTAAGAACAACCCTTTTCTTAGAACGTCCCACGTTTGCACCCACAAACGAAACTCCTTATATTATTTTCCTATGCCAAGGCCGTTCACTTTACAAATTATGTGTGAACGTGGAGATATTGCGCTATGTTGCGTCGTACTCTGTTGAAAGTCTTTCGCTATTGGTTGAAACCGTACAACGTGTGTTACGCAGCAAATAATTATTTTACCAATTTCCAATTATTTATTGTTCTCAAGATTACACGTTTGAGGATCTCAGCTGAGGGCGTAAAATGTTCGAAAATTTGAAACATTTTCAAATAGAATTTGCCATTTTGAAATGGCCACAGGAGAAATCCTTAGGTTTCAAGCACTGATTCTGATGCTAAATAAGACAAGCTTACACGAATAGCGAGATAAACTGTCATGGTTATAAAATATGTGCAACTTGTTCAGCGCGAAATCACGGTTTTAAGCCTATATATTCTGATCTGTAATTTGACATACTAGCATCAGCGCCACGCCCATTTTTATTTGAAAAATTTAAAAGAAGTAATCAATTTCAACCACAAAAGAAATGGAAAAATTGAGATATAAAATTTTCCAAAATATTATTGAAAAGCTTTAAAAAAGTGATATATGGTAACAAAGCGTCAGTTTAACAGCATGAATTACTTCATTAATAACCTACGGTAAAGCAGTTCTATTAGTCTAAACACCATTACAACCGCATCATTCTCAATTTTAACGCCTATAACATGGAACCCCCAGAAATAGCACTTTGCCAAGAAATGATTAAAAAACCAATTGTAATAATTTATTTATCTTTCAGTTTGTGTTTCTTACAACAAAGCTACATCGGACTGTCTGTTTAGCTCACCGAGGGGAATCGAACCGCTGATTTTAGCTTTGTAAATCCGTAGACTTACAGCTGTAGGTCGGGGGGAGGGCGTTTTCTTTTAGACATCAACGATTTTAGATTCCTTTCGGGTAAGAAGAATAAGAAAGCTACATGTTTTCCTACATTCGTGGCTCACAACAGTTTGCAGAATTAGATACACTGTTCGTTTGGTTATGTAATGAGAATTAAACCCTAGATTTTAGTGTTACAAGTTCGTAAACTTACCATTGTCCATGTGAGGACTGATAAATAGTAAACTACTTTCAAATTTCAGTGGTAATTGTACTCAATGTTGATAATTAAGCATTTAGAATTTTTTTATTCGTAGTTTTATATCAAATAAAATATTACATAGTGCCATCGTGTGGCCACTTGTAGTACCAAACGTGATAGACGAATTATTCTTCAAGTTTGATTAGTGTAGAAAATAACACCATCATATTTATTAACACGTGATAAATTGACGCATTTAGTGTTTTGTTGTAGAATACTAAATAAACAATTATGAACGGAAATAATTATTAGGTGTTATTCTTTATTTTGTTGTAGAATACTAAATAAACAATTATGAACGGAAATAATTATTAGGTGTTATTCTTTATTTTGTTGTAGAATACTAAATAAACAATTATGAACGGAAATAATTATTAGGTGTTATTCTTTATTTTGTTGTAGAATACTAAATAAACAATTATGAACGGAAATAATTATTAGGTGTTATTCTTTATTTTGTTGTAGAATACTAAATAAACAATTATGAACGGAAATAATTATTAGGTGTTATTCTTTATTTTGTTGTAGAGTACTAAATAAACAATTATGAACGGAAATAATTATTAGGTGTTATTCTTTATTTTGTTGTAGAATACTAAATAAACAATTATGAACGGAAATAATTATTAGGTGTTATTCTTTATTTTGTTGTAGAATACTAAATAAACAATTATGAACGGAAATAATTATTAGGTGTTATTCTTTATTTTGTTGTAGAATACTAAATAAACAATTATGAACGGAAATAATTATTAGGTGTTATTCTTTATTTTGTTGTAGAATACTAAATAAACAATTATGAACGGAAATAATTATTAGGTGTTATTCTTTATTTTGTTGTAGAATACTAAATAAACAATTATGAACGGAAATAATTATTAGGTGTTATTCTTTATTTTGTTGTAGAATACTAAATAAACAATTATGAACGGAAATAATTATTAGGTGTTATTCTTTATTTTGTTGTAGAATACTAAATAAACAATTATGAACGGAAATAATTATTAGGTGTTATTCTTTATTAAGACATGCTTGTACACACCTATATTTTTACCAGTGCTTCCTGTTATATTTTTCAACTATTTATCAGCTTAGCAAAAAATCGGTAAGTTATAACAAATTTCAACATCTATTTTTAAAGCCTGTTTTATCAAGATCTATCTTTTTGTTTGTATCAGCTACCATACTGAATTTTACTTGTCTCTTTCTAACCTGTTGTTTAATACTAGTTTAAAACATGCAGGCAGCCTGTTGTTTACCTAGTTTGTAAAATATGCAGGCAGCCTGTTGTTTAATACTAGTTTAAAACATGCAGGCAGCCTGTTGTTTAATACTAGTTTAAAATATGCAGGCAGCCTATTGTTTAATACTAGTTTAAAATATGCAGGCAGCCTGTTGTTTAATACTAGTTTGTAAAATATGCAGGCAGCCTGTTGTTTAATACTAGTTTAAAATATACAAGCAGCCTGTTGTTTAATACTAGTTTAAAATATACAAGCAGCCTGTTGTTTAATACTAATTTGTAATGTTTAGTAAACAGCAACAAAATAGGAATAACTACACTACAATATATATTTACACATAAATAAATACGTCTATCTTACACGTTTTGAGATACTTAACTCGAGTTTTACCATTCATCTTCGACTCGCAACTTATTTATTAAATAATGCGTTATTGTTATTCATAAAAATGATTTTATACTTATAGGTATGTTCATAATAGAACAGGTAATTTTTGGTAAAGTATCAGAATTTACTGTTATTTCTAAGAATTACCTAGAATAATTTATTAATCAACTATAACATTAACTGGTATCAATATAAATAGTACAGAACTAAGATGAACCTTCGGTGAGCAGCTGATCAGGTTTATCTTTACTACTGATTCTCTTCTAATAGAACTTAGTAAGCAACTGATCGGGTTATCTCTACTATTTGTAATTACTTGTTACTACAAGCTCGTAACAGTTGGTCAAATAACACATAAGAAAATAAGATATATTAATAACACAATTTACGCATCAGAAAACAATCTAATCTCAAATTGTATCATCTCAGAGAACACATCAGTTACAGTTACATTGAAGAGTTATGTTTAGTTGTCGTTTGGTAAGGTCGTCATCATCTTCCACATTTTGCACACCCAATAATGTTTGTCAGAATCATAACTGTATGTTCTAAGAGGAGAAGAAGTCATTTGAGCTTTTATACATAACAGAAGTCGAAGTGTTGTTTCCCGTTCTTTCAACAGACAGTTGCAGTCCATTAAGTTCTTTCTCAAACCTACAAAGTCTACTCTACCTGAAGTTCCACGTTAGGTCTTGCATCAATACGAGCCTCACGTTTCTAACACTATAAAACATGTTCCCGCTAGATAAATATTTGAGTATTTTATTTCATGACAAAAATATAAATTGTTGTTTTATAAGTACAATTGCGAGTATTCTTTGAACAGCTCTAGTAAAGAATAATCTAAAATATAATTAATTAATATCACACTGATGATAAGGTTCATGCAAACTATTCGTTTTTGTCTTAAGGGCATCCGTGATTGAGATTTAGAACAACTCAATACAGAAGAACTAAAACAAACATAAATAGATTTTATAATTCTGTCTTAATCTAATCTAAATCTTAACCTAATTCGTATACGAGAAATTGATTGCCTTCACTTCACCTACTTTTATGTTTGAAATTCAAAATAAGTCACATCAGATTTGTAAATGTCACCTCTTTATAAATATTAAAAGAAGTCTTTGTAAGCTAAACCTAAACGTTATATTAAACTACAACGTAAGCCTAAGAGGATGCTGATTTTTGTTCCAGCCGCTAGGTTGCAACAACGCCTTAATTTGAAAGTAAAATATAATATGGTTTACAAATATTCAACTTATCACACGTAAAACAAGATACGGCTCAAAAATGTTCAAATTAAATAACCGAATATCATCACTTCAAGTAAAGAAAAAACAGCTGTAAATACGTTTGTAAAATGGAATACATTATCTGAAGATAAAAGCTCGGTGTAAGTAACTTTAATTAACAAAAATGAAAAAAAAAACAAAACAAAACTTCAAAGTTATGGCCCAAAGCCAGTAATAGAGACCTTGAAAATCTTTTACAAGTTGGAATGTTAGTGCAACATTTCTCTTGAGCCGAAGAAATTAAGAAAATAATTGTTTCTGTTTCGAGATCTGCTCAAGTATGTCGCTTCAGAGTGAAACGTAATTTTTATCTACGAGGTTCTCGAAGTCTTTGGAAAAGCTAGAATTGGTGGGTTTAAAGACCAAGCGTTTTACTTCGGCCGATGCTTCATAATACAAACTAAACTATTAGATGCTACTCTGTACATTTCGCACCAGTTTCTCGTCTTCGTCTTTACTCCAGTTCAATTACTTTTGAGTATCTCTCTACTTCACAACCTACTGCGCACAGGATTCGAAACTCCATATAAACGTCTATCTGCTGGATGTAGATGGGTCAAAACAGGAGGCTAGGCGACAACTCCATTAGTCGACTAAATAACGTCGTCCCTAGAGGTCTACTCTTAGCATTACTCATTATCTGCACTAGATGGCGCGTCATTCAACAAGTGGAGAAGATGCATTACTTGGAAGACTTTCTTCTAAGACCTATATCGAAAACAATTACAAATTGTTAATTAAATTACAAATATATAAATGTATCTAAGGTTTGAAATATTCATTTTCATACAATACATACACAACTGTACGTGCTGTAAATGTGTTAATTGTATATCACATTAATTAGAAAACAATGGAACATTTTTACATAGTCTTAATTATTCTGAAATATTCTATTTGCAACTTGTAGTCATAGTAACACCTTTTAATGTTTTAAACAAGGTGTTGCTTCATTCTCACTGTGAGAAAACTGTAATAATAAATAAGATAACAAAATAATGTTTAACCCTTTAAGAAATTGTCTTTCATAATATAATGAAATATAAAATAAATATAATCTTTCATCTAAATGAACCTGTAATAAGAGCGTCTATTATTTAATACTCTAAATTTTACTATATATATGTACCGAAATAAGGTTGTCTAGTCCGTAAAGGTAGCCATCTTCATGGTTTCCAACAGTCCAAGGTTTCCTATGATTAATTACAACACCTTCTGGTATTGGCTTAGTCTTAGCAAAGTCGATAAGCCAGGCATTGGCTTTTCTCGCGTCGTGAACCAGCAATATACTGCTACCTATCACCTAAAAAGAACATACGCAGTTGATAACTGAAGTGTTATATAAATGTTTTAATTCTGATTACCTTATCTTATCATAATATTACAATTCTGATGACCTTATCTCATCATAACAATACAATTCTGATTACCTTATCTCATCATAACATTACAATTCTGATTACCTTATCTTATCATAACATTACAATTCTGATTACCTTATCTCAACATAACATTTCCATACATAGTTTTCGCTATCACTGATCCTGTATTTTATATCTTGTTTGTATCTAACAAATGATAGAACACAAAAAATTCTGTTCCATTAACTTGCTTCAAATATTTCCCAACAAGCGATTATATCGTAGTGTCCTATATATATATTTATAAAAATAAAAATAAAAAACTTCTTCAATTGTCTGAATATTGTGGTGTCTTATATGTATACTTATAAATGTAAGAAACGTCTTCGTTTGTCCACTTATTGCTCCTTGATCTTTAGACAAACCTCAGCAAACTTTGTAGAATGATAATCTAAACTAAGTGATATGTCTAGAAGTGATTATTACCTAAACTAAGTGATATGTCTAGAAGTGATTATTACCTAAACTAAGTGATATGTCTAGAAGTGATTATTACCCGAATCCCTCACCTCAGGCCACGCCCACGCCAAACATATGTTTGTTTATCTCATCACTCCAAAATCTGGGATTGATTATTGTGTTCTAAGATTTTTTGTTGAACTATTCCTTTAAAATATTTTGGTGTCTTGAGAAATTTATTTTCATATTCAAATTTTAAAACATTCAAATATTTGCTAAGACAAATAAATAACAACCAAAATACAATGTTAGATCCCTCACAGTGGCAGGGCTATATCTGGATAATTCTATGTTTGGTGTCATCTTCTAGAAATTTCATTATTCTAGCCCAGAAAAATGGAAGAACTCACAACATTAAGAAACACTCTGAGTGTCAACAGATACTGAGACTGTAGAGAGGTGTTAGTAAAACTAACAACACACTAACACAATTTTTGAAGAGTGGAATAAATTAGGTGTGAAATAACTTCTACATATAAGTACAAATTGTTGATTTAATTTATTAGTTCAAGCTTTAAATAAAGTAGGAGTCAATACATTAGGTGTGGAATAAAATATGTAGAGCTTATTAGTTTAAACCTTACTTTATGTCTGGTGACGTAGTATAGGTGTCTCTGCTGTATATAATAATTTTAAATTGTTTACTCTTACACATCAAGGTTTTTCTCAGCTTTAAACGACCTTAAAATTATAATAAACTTACCTCATGAGAATTAAAGAAGGAAGATTTTTCACATTTCTTCCTTATGACCTTCAGTCTGTCTATAAGTTGACCGGAAACTTTCTCGTTACCTCTAAGGAAGAGCCTCATGGTAGCTTTAACGTCCTCTGTTGTTTTAACCAGTTTCAGATCTTTGGTCTGCGTCTTCTGTTGTGTCTGAAAACCAACCGACACATTTAACGAAAACGTTCCTCTTTGTTTTTTTTTAATTTTGCATAAAGCTACACAAGGGTTATCTGCGCTAACCGTCCGTAATTTAGTAGTGTAAGGCTAGAGGGAAGGCAACTAGTCACCACCACCCACCGACAACTCTTGGGCTACTCATTTACCAACGAATAATGGGATTGACAAAAACATTATAAGGCCCTCACGGCTGAAATGGTGAGCATGTTTGGTATGACAGGAATTCGATCCCGCAACTCTCGAATTACGAGTCTAACGTCCTAACTACCTGGCCATGTCGGGCCTAACGAAAAGGAAGATAAATCCCTTTCCTCTACCAAGAAAAACAAAAAAAACAACAACACAGAAACACAAACTACGTGACCCTAAACGGTTATCACCAAACAATAATAACAGACGTTTCTAGAACAACAGTAATTCAAGACGTTTGTTATCAACACCTATTTTCTTTTTAAGTTTTATTGCATTTAACATCATATAATGAAACAGTTTAAAGTGCAGAAAAGTCCTCTAGGTTCTTACATTACTCAAGTGATTAAGAGATCACAACATTACAACTCCCATGTCGGATCGGATAAGACATGACAACCTTGAGTGGATATAAGCCTTAACTGTCACTGCTAATTTTAGACAATGATTAGATCAATCAACCACGTTAAATCACCCAGCAGCCAAGTTTAAATAAGTGTTAGTTTTCAAAATATTTCCTTCAGATTTAGTTAGTGATTGGACCCATTAACCACCAAGCGTCTTCCAAAAACAATTTAGATACACGTTAGGCTTAAAATAACTTATTTTGATTAAGTCAATAACTGGGCCAATTAACTACATTAAATCTTCCAACAATCAACTTTAAATATATGTTAGGTTTTAATATTATTTCTTGAGATTTAGTAAATGATAGAACCAACTGATCATTACGACTTTAAACGACATAGTTAAATATATGTTAGTTGTTTTAGATTTAATCAGTGGAAAGAATGAAATTGTTATTATCTTACCTTAAATCCTTCGATTCTAAATCCCAGAGTGGATGAGGAACTGAGATTTTCTCGAAACTGGAAAACAAGAAGAGACTGGTTCAAGAAGAGACTGGTTACTTATAACTTTATATGAATTTTATTCATGGAAGCAACGACATAGTCTTGTTATAAAGATTAATTCTACTATTTCACTGGTTCATTTTATATGAAAACATAAAGTCTGTTTAACTTGCACAACTGTTTAACACTGTTTAAACAAGTGTTTAAACTTTCGTCAAATTAAAGATTATAAGCATTTCCTTGTTATTTCACATCAAATACTAAACGTAGCATCTAGAGAAAGCAGCTCACTCACTGTCATACTTGTGTAGCAAACTAAAAGAGTTAGTTTTAGGATATCCGAGGAAAACTGTACAAGGACTATCTGGGCAAGCCATAGCTAGTAGTTCAAAAGATCACGGTTGGTGCTATTGACCAACCATACTCAGTGAATGCGGATGGTCAACAGCACCAACCGTGAACTTTTGAACTACTGTAATCGAACAGTGGGATTTGACTTGCATATATTACTTCAAAGTGTGGATCGCGAGCTGATGGAAATGAAACATCGAGTTAAAGTACAACACAAGAGGGAATCTGCAAAACTAAATGATTGTTTGTTTCTTCCCTCCATCAAAACTAAATAATCTTGTACACACACGAAAACTTAGATATTTATTAAACTAGGTTTTTAAATCTCTCAATAGATGGCAGCCCGAGGAATCTACGTAATGAACTGGAAGTAAAACGCAGATAGTGCATTAAGTATGAAAGAAGTAAGTAGGACAAGCTGTATTGGCAATATTATTTTATTTATTAAACTGATTTATTCATCATGTTTCTCACCTGCATATATCTTAGTTTAGTTATTGTTCCAGATTCTCTTTCTTCCGCTGTTGGGGAGTGAGGGTCAACTCTAACCATTTTCTGGTATAGATCTGCTCTGGCCTTGGTGTTTTGCACTTCGATCTCGAGAAACGTTCTAGCATAGAATAAACGCAGCGTTTATATATTAAACGACTGGTATGTTCAAATATATAATCATTTGAAATATTGAATAACGTTATTTTGTGAAACACGTCAAATCATTTATCATTCGCGACGCAACTTAACAAATTCCCACCCAAAAAACAGAAGCGAAAATTCACTTATTTTATGACTAGGCTTAATATTAAGTAAAAGAAATGTTTACAACGTGGGGAGAATCGTCTGTTAAATTAAGAAAAAATTACTAGGAATTCGAAAATATGTTTAATATGAATTAACAGAGTTGATATAAAATAATTATTATTTATAAATATTATTTGGTTCCTTGAGCTATAGTATCATAAAACACTTTCATAAAGAACTGACAAACAATTTATTATAGAGAGACTGAGTAAATTGTTAGAGAGATACAGAGTAATTTATTATAGAGATATCGAATAATTTATTATAGAGATATCGAGTATCTTTACAGAAGTATAGAGTATTTTACTACAGAGTAAGTGGTGGCCAAACCGCGGGCCACATGCGGCTGTTTGACATATAATGTACTACTCGAGAGCTACCTGCGCTAGCCGTCCCTAATTTAGCTGTGTAAGACTAGAGGGAAGGCAGCTAGTCATTACCACCCACCGCCGATTCTTGGGCTACTCTTTTACGTACGAATAGTGGGATTGACCGTTACATTATAAGGCCCCCACGGCTGAAAGGGCGAGCATATTTGGTGTGATGGGGATTCGAGCCCATGACCCTCAGATTACGAGTCGAACGCCTTAACTCACCTGGCAATGCTGGGCCAGCTAGTTTCAACCTTTATAATTATTTACCGGGAATAATCTGAGAGTCCATTGGATTAAAACGTAAGTTTAATGTTCATGGTGAGTAAATATATTTAAAAATTTAAATCCTAATTTTAATGTTAGATATGAATCAGAGATTAAAGAAATTTCGGATCAGCAAGGATTACAGAGGAATTGTAATAGATCAGTAATCATACAAACAAGGATTACAAAGCAATTGTGCTGGAGATTCAGTAATCATACAAACAAGGATTACAGAGAAATTGTGCTGGAGAATCAGTAATTGTACAAGCTGGTGCTGACAATGTTAGTTTTAGTAGACGTGGCTTGTGATCGCATGATTGTGGCATGTGTGGGTGTTTTGCGGGTGGTGAAATTAGCGGAATGTTAGTGTGATCCTGGGCGTTGTACAGTTGGTTGCATTGCGCGTGTTGGAGGTTATTGTTTATTTTCTCTTTAATTTTTAGAAGTGTCTGTGAAAAGTTTGTGACGGAAGAATACGTCATAAAATTGTAAGAAACAAAAGTATGAAGATGAAAAGAGAAATTTTAAGTCAGAGTGGGAGGAAGATTTTGCATTCACCTTTATAGAAGGTAAACCTTTGTGTCTTATCTACAATGTGTTACTCAGTCATTACAAAGCCAGTAACTGGAAATGTCACAATGAAATAAATCATAAAACGTTTCATCTGATTATCCAGCTAAATCAAAATTACGGAAAAACAAGTTAATTGTGTTAAAATCATCACTAAATAGCTAGCAGACACTTTTGACAACGTCCAGTAAGGAAGTTGATACAACGACTGAAGCTAGTTCTGTTATATCGTGAAATACTGCTCGTGCTAAACGCTCTTATTCTAATGGTGAATTTGTTGACAAGAATATAGCTGAAGTTGTTGCAGTGTTAGATCCAAACAACACAAAACTTCAGCAACTAATAGAACAACCAGTAGCTTCACACCACACTACAGAGAGACGTATCTACCAGATCAGTGCTAATGTTACAGGCAAAATGCAAAATGATTTAAAGAATTCCTCTGCATTCAGCTTCGTCCCTGACGAATCTACAGACATACAAGACAACCCACAACTGGCAGTATTTGTTTGTTATGTTTCCTCTAATGTAACTGTGGAAGAAGAGATGTTGGACTCACTGGCACTAAAAGAAACAACCTTTGGTGTTGACATTAAAAATGCACTTGACAGAGCCTTAACAAATGCTAATATTCCACTGGATAAACTCGTCAGTGTTGCAGTAGACGGAGCACTTCCAATGGTAGGAAAAAATGCAGGATTAATTACACTTATGAAAAGTGATTCCAGCTTTCCAGAGTTTTTCCCTGTTCATTGCATTGTTCATCATGAACACCTGGCAGCCAGATACTTCAAGTATGAAGATGTTATGAAATTTGTTCTTGAAATTGTAAATTTCATACACTTAAATGGGAAGATCCACCGATAGTTCAAAAATTTTATTGAAGAATTGCAGCTTGAAGATAAACCCAATGATGTCTCTTTTTACTGCATTGTGAGGTGACTGTCAACCAGCAATGCCTTAAATAAGTTTGTGGATCTGTTGGAGTTTATTATTACTTTTCTTGAAGAAAAAGAAAAGATTCTATCCACAACTTGGAAACGAATGGATGCAAGATCTAATGTTCATTACTGATGTAATGAATCATCTACAAGCTCTCAACATGGCACTCCAGGAAAGGATAAGATTGTTTCTGACCTTTCTCAGACAATTTTCAGTTTTCAGAATAAAATAAGGCTTTTTGAAAGAGACATATTGTGAAGAAAATTCAGTTGCTTTCCCAGTCTCAAAAGGAGAGTAAATACCTTCCCTGATATTGAAATAAAAGACCACAAACTAGAAGAATACAAATATAAGTTACAAGGACTGCTTGATAATTTCCTACACAGGTTTGAGGACTTGCAGAAGCTGAAGTCCTGTTTCTCCTTTCTTGTAAATCCATTCATGATTGATGTGACCAATGATGGTTGTCCAATTCTCGAACTTCTGGGTACAGAATCATCTGTTGTGGAAATGGAACTAATAGAACTACTGGAGGACCCGGATCTAAAGATGAACCATAAATTCCATTCTACAATTGAGTTCTGGGAGCAAATTACAGAAATAAATTTTAATGAACTGAAGAAAACCAGTGTGCGACTCATCTCAATTTTCAGCACAACATACTGCTGTGAATCACTGTACTCTGTAATGAAATTTGTGAAGCCGAAGCATAATGCAGTCCTTACAAACCAACACCTAACGGAGCTAATTCGTACAGCCTTGACAACATATCAGCCTGAATTTCAACGACTCACAACCAGGATGGAAACTCACACGACCTCTACTAGCAGTAAATAACCTGATAATTCTATCAATGTTTGTTTGTGTGAGAAAAATAATATGACAAAACTAAAACTTTGTAAGGTGGTTTCTGATTAAAATATCTCTAATTTTATAGTTTTACATATTTTGACCACATATTTATAAAAATAAATAACTATCATTAAAATATCTGTTTTATCCCTTTTGTGTGTGGCAGTTTCATTTAATGTTAAAGAAATGCAAATTTGCATGTTTTTCTTAAATGTTTCCGTAGTTTATTACCGTATTAAATACGCTCAATATACAATAATCAGTCAGTGCTTTGAAAACATTTGGTATATATATATATGTACTTTGTGGTTATTGAAACTAATACAAATTAACAGTTTAAAAACTACATACATGAATAAATATTATCACGTACATGTACTTCTTAATATTTATATAGAACTTATGTAACAAAACGTAACAATAAAAATGTGTGTTTAATATTTGTTCATGTCTTACTGCTCTCAAACATCTGAAGTTTATCTTATGTGGTTCTTACGTTAAGCAAGTTTGGCCACCCTGCTATAGAGATATAGAGCACTTTGTTGTAAAGATATAGAGTAGTTTGTTGTAAAGATATAGAGCACTTTGTTGTAAAGATATAGAGTACTTTGTTGTAAAGATATAGAGTACTTTGTTGTAAAGATATAGAGTAGTGTGTTGTAAAGATATAGAGTAGTTTGTTGTAAAGATATAGAGTAGTTTGTTGTAAAGATATAGAGCACTTTGTTGTAAAGATATAGAGCACTTTGTTGTAAAGATATAGAGTAGTTTGTTGTAAAGATATAGAGCACTTTGTTGTAAAGATATAGAGTACTTTGTTATAGAGAAATTGAGCTCTTTGCTATGGAGCTACTTATTATTATAGGGATATACAACACTTTGCTTTCGAGCTACTGACTCCCTCTATGGACCTAAAGTACATTTTACTAGGGGGCGGAAGAGTACACTATAATAAAGCTAAATACAGTTTTTCTACAGAACTATAGATGCAGAATCACAATATTATAAAGACAGAGGTCTAGAGCTACAGAATATGAACAGTACATAACCACTACTTCTAATTACATACCTTGTCCCCATCTTGATATCCATGACAGAAGGGTTTGTGAAATCATATAGCAGATCTTGTATTTCTATAAAATCTGATTACAAATAGTTAAAAAGTCATAGCCTTAATATGATCAAAAACATACTTAGAAAGACATAATATTTAATAAAATTATAGTTTGATATTTTTATTTAAGATAACAACAGAAAATATAAGTTTATTTTCAACAGTAAAATCTTGAATTGTCTCAGGGGGTTGACAAACGGTATTCATAACGCAATCATTTACTATTCATCTCATGAATATTAAATTTAACGTGATATACGTGATGAGGTTTTCAGTAAAGTCGACTCACGTGGTTACGTTTCTCTTTTAACAACGTGTTAAACCTGTGAATTAAAGGATACCGTCTCCGTTATATTCAACATCTCGGTAAAACTTTGGAACCACGTCCGCCATGTTATCTTGCATTAATTTTTATAAGCCTGAACTTCACTGTCATCGGAGTTTCTCTTCTTCCATATAGTTCCAGGTCCTGCAGGAGCTAAGGATCCTACAAATATGAAAAATATAGGTAACTATTGTTGTTCACTTCTTACTAACTACACTGTTTGAACTGAAACTAACACTAGTGCCGGATAACTATTGTTGTTCACTTTTTACTAACTACACTGTTTGAACTGAAACTAACACTAGTGCCAGGTAACTATTGTTGTTCACTTCTTACTAACTACACTGTTTGAACTGAAACTAACACTAGTGCCGGGTAACTATTGTTGTTCACTTCTTAACTACATTGTTTGAACTGAAACTAACACTAGTGCCAGGTAACTATTGTCGTTCACTTCTTACTAACTACACTGTTTGAACTGAAACTAGCACTAGTGCCAGGTAACTATTGTTGTTCACTTCTTAACTACATTGTTTGAACTGAAACTAACACTAGTGCCAGGTAACTATTGTTGTTCACTTCTTACTAACTACACTGTTTGAACTGAAACTAACACTAGTGCCGGGTAACTATTGTTGTTCACTTCTTAACTACATTGTTTGAACTGAAACTAACACTAGTGCCAGGTAACTATTGTTGTTCACTTCTTACTAACTACACTGTTTGAACTGAAACTAACACTAGTGCCAGGTAACTATTGTTGTTCACTTCTTACTAACTACACTGTTTGAACTGAAACTAACACTAGTGCCGGGTAACTATTGTTGTTCACTTCTTAACTACACTGTACGAGCTAAAACTAACACTAGTTATCGTAGCGACATTTTTAATAGTTGCGAACAAAATAACGTTTTATGTTATTACTTCAGATATTTTCATTGTTTACTAGTTTTCAGTAATGAATAAAACAAAGTTCTCTAGAGTGTCCAACTTTTTTCTTTCGTCTTTTTTTTTTACTGACTAATGTTTAGTTTTTATAATTAAAACAAGACTTACCCTCATGACCAGAGAGTTGTATCCAGTTGTTGTTTTTATTCCTCAGTAATACGTCACTGGCAGGCGCACTCAATTCCAAAGCATTCTGGGTAAAACAAAGAAAATTAGTTGACCTCATTTTGAATGTGATGAAGCTAAGCCCTATTCATACCTACTGCGTACATGTTGTATTCCTATATTTCAGAAAGTGATGAACCTACGAGACTATATAGTGTTTATAAACCTCAGTGTGTGTTTATACGCACATCAAACATCACAGTATAACTTGTATTAAAATATTACCCGAGACAAGATCGATTTGCAATTTTCTACTTGAGCGTAAATACATTTCTAATTTCAAGTTTAGGTTTTTATTATTATTGCATACGTCAATATATATAATTTACACCTGAATGAAAACTTCGTTACTAAATTAACACTACCTTGACATTATACCGTTTATCACGACCTGGAAGATGTTTACACCACCAGGTGGAGACTGGTAAATTTGTTTAAACTACACCTGTACTTACAACTGCAAGAATCTGTAGTAGTGTCAAGCCTTCTACATCCAGGTTTTCAATCGATCTGGCCTTTTCCAGAAAGTCAAACCCGAGTGACACACCGCTGTCTGTACTTTCATTAAGTTTCATTTTCTGTTTACTTCCGCGGAAGGCTTTCCTGGCAATCTGCTTCCATCTCTTCCCCACAATTTTCTTGTTCTTCTCATTCTGGTTGTCTTCGTTGTGTTTGATAATTTTGGTCGGTTCTGCCTTTATAGCATCCTCATTACCAGTGGCCTGTATCAAAAGATATTCAATAATTGTTACTTTTTCCACATTAAACATTTATTAATTACTAAATGATCTTGAATGAAGTAAACAAACCTGACAACCATGTTCATTGTCACTGCCATCTTTATTACTGGACACGTTACATGTTTCTGTGGATTGTTGAAATGAAACATCCTGTACATCCAAACTCCTTCCACAATTCTCAGGGGGATCCTTTTCTTCCCTGCTTTGATTTGAACCCATTTCTAAATACAATCATGTAACTTAAGGCCTAAAAATTGGCTGCAGAAGAAGGCAGTGGGTAAGTCTACAATAATGTGCAAACAAGGCCCAAGCTTGCAGCCAACAGGATTCAGATGTTACACTAGTATAAAATTGTGTTGGCTTCTTCCTAGACTCAAGTACACTAGAGAAAACTCATAATTTGATTACCTTAACTGGATTATATACACGTAACGCTTCGAGACACATTCATGTTTTTTGTTTTTTCTTTTATATTTTCGAAATGTCAGGGAAAGATCGAAATCAAACATTCTGAATGTGACATGAACATTCTGAAAACTGAACAAAAATATATTTTAGTTTGAATGCATAATATACTCAGTGATTTATAAAGTAACTCGAAGAATCAACGATTATTCGGTAAAGAGCTTAACAGGAGAATAAACAATTTGTTTGTTAATGAATTTCGCGCACAGCTACACTAGAGTTATCTGTGCTATCCGTCCCTAGTTCAACACTGTCTGTGCTATCCGTCCCTAGTTCAACACTGTCTGTGCTATCCGTCCCTAGTTCAACACTGTCTGTGCTATCCGTCGCTAGTTCAACACTATCTGTGCTATCCGTCCCTATTTCAACACTATCTGTGCTATCTGTCCCTAGTTCAACACTGTCTGTGCTATCCGTCCCTAGTTCAACACTATCTGTGCTATCCGTCCCTAGTTCAACACTATCTGTGCTATCCGTCCCTAGTTCAACACTATCTGCGCTATCCGTCCCTAGTTCAACACTATCTGCAGTATCCGTCCCTAGTTCAACACTGTCTGTGCTGTTCGTCCCTAGTTCAACACTGTCTGTGCTATCCGTCCCTAGTTCAACACTGTCTGTGCTATCCGTCCCTAGTTCAACACTGTCTGTGCTATCCGTCCCTAGTTCAACACTATCTGTGCTATTCGTCCCTAGTTCAACACTGTCTGTGCTATCCGTCCCTAGTTCAACACTATCTGTGCTATCCATGCCTAGTTCAACACTATCTGCGCTATCCGTTCCTAGTTCAACACTGTAAGACTAAAGATAAGCCAGCTAGTCATCACCACCTACTGTTAACTCTTGGGCTACTATTTTATCAATGAATAGTGAGATTGGCGTTACCTTATAACGCCCCACGGCTGAAAGGACGAGCACGTTTGGTGTGACGAGTATTCGAACCCGCGACTCTCAGTTTACGAGTTCAGCGCCCTAACCACGTGGCCATGTCGGACCTTTAGTTTTATTTCATAAGACATTTTCTTTTCTTAAAGTAAATGTTCAAAGTTTTATCATTCCTAATTTACTAAAACTACACAATGTTCATGACGTCAAAATTTACAGAATAAAGCACGTGGACCTGTACATTCTTCTAGAATGTAAGTTTCCTCGTGCTGTTGTTTATTTGTTATTTCATTATTGTCTGCCCCTCTTCAATGGTACGCTGGTATAGCTGCGAACTTACGACGGTAGAAACTGGGTTTTGATACCCGTGGTGAACAGAGAACTAATAGACTATTGTGTAGTTTGTGCCTAATTACAACCAATCAATTATTATTTTCTAAACTGGAAAATAAGTGAGCTAAAAATTTAACCACAAACACAGACACACAGCACATTAAAAATCCTTGTATCGTATGGTGTCATCATAGAATCATTCGTCAAACAAAAATATGATTAAATCTATAAAATGGATACATTTATATGGAAGAGTGGTACAAGTTTACATGTGAGTTTATACTGGACAGAATTCTTCCTTTTCATGACTTTTCTTTATCTCGTTATTAGTTGTTAACCTTCAGGTTATGTTTTAAATCCATAGTGACTGCAATCTAAACAAAATAAGGTTATTTTATTTTGTAGTGACTGGCTTATTATGACATTTTATCATTTCAAGTCACATGCCTATATTAATAGAAATGTTTATTTATTTGTCAACAAAATATCTCCAATCCAGTTATGTCAGTTTATCAACACATATAACACGTGTGGTTAATTTACCTAAAGCTAGTGATGTCGAAACATTTAGTGAGTGCACATGGAGTTAGGGATATCATATTTTAAAATAATCTCTTTGATATTTTAACTCGTAACCAAATCAAAAGCTTCCAGAAAAAAACACAGTTTTACTGTACATTTCATCAGTGAAGTGAAGCATATGCAGTGTGTTAGAAGATAACACATTTAGAAAGCATTTACCTTTACTAACGTGAACAACCGAGCACTGTTATTTCAAAGCTTCCGGTCCCTGGTGGGACAGCGATATGTTTATGGACTTGCAACGCTAAAATCCAGGGTTCGATTATCCACGGTAGCCACAACCGATAACCTAATGGCTTTGCTTTAAAATAACAAACGAGCCAGTCCTAACTTCTTGGGGTTGCTAATTAGCTTCAAAGCAATTACTAGTTGGATGTTATAGAAATTCAAGCTAACACTATCACGAGCACATGATATTATTGTACTAAACTTCTAAAGAGCGAGAGTATAACAATGTTCGCAACCCACTTGGTAAAAAATCACCCAAGAAGAAGTATACGACTTAAAACTGAGACAATGATAGTGAACATGTGAATGAACTTACCAGAAGATTTGCAGTGTATGATTTCATCTTGAGAGACAAGGACAGGGTGAAAACTGCCCACGAAGAACCAGACAACAACATTGTTATGGAACAAGTCTATTTTAAATAGTAGATTGCTTAAAGATAGCTGATAAGCAACAACAGACTTAAAGTGGTCCTCTTGAAAAGCGTTAAACAAACGTGATATCTTTACCGTCTGAGCTCGCGTGCTTTCACAGCGTTTACCGCGCGACTAGGCTATCAGTCCACCCTCATGACTTGGTGCTTACAACAAGTGAAGTTTGCGTTTCCGTGTTCCAAAGCTGAGTCCTGACGGACAAGGTCAACACTGACGCTGAACTGTATTTACTACAACTAGGCTTAATTTGTTGCCTTGAGCCAGCCCCAAAGGTGATCAGGTTCTGCTTAGACAGCTGCAGATCTGCTGTTCATACACAGTACTTTATCGAGTGTTTAAAACGGCCCTGGATCCCAGAACGGACATCCGAGTATTATCAAAATCCGTTGACCCACGTTTGACGTCATGCTTCTCGCATAAGTAGTAGGGCGTAGCCTTGTGTTTCTTGTTGCTATGACAGCGAAAAGACTCTACCAACTAGACCGTCTGTCTGCGCTTGAATACAAATAATATACGAGCGTTAGTCAACAACATCGGGAAACGTGCAGGATCAGAGGAATCAACATAACTATCACGTGCATCGGATATGACGTACAGCAGTGAGAAAGAAACGTCTGTAGAATATCCCTCAAAATTACTAAACACATTGTTTACATTATAGTTTTTATAATGGAAGTCTCTTTTACCAAAGTCGAGTAACAAGGCTTGACTTGAACATCAAAATTCTAGGCTATTTAACATTGATGTTGTTGTGGTGTTGTTCTTTTGTTCTTTGACATTATTTGGTGAAATAACCCAACGTCCAGTTTACAAAACGATAACATATTAATTTATTCTCTCTAACGTTTCTACCAGCTTAAACACTGTGCTGATACAGATTCAAATACTTCACTAAATATACACTGACTGGTTCACTCTGTCGGCTGACAACTATCTTATTCTCTATCACCTCCCAGCCTCGCATTCATCACCAAACCTCGAACTTTCTAGAAAACGTGATATCACAGTATTGTTATGAACCCTTAGCTCTTAACGACATCATTACGACCTGCATCTCCCTCTTGCTAACAAATAAATTATAATATCAACATATGGGTCTGAAGTATTTTAAACAGTTTCAACACGGAAATAAACTCCTACACTACATTTTGCATTAACTAAATCTTATTTATGGTTTTCTTTTCGAGATCCATAGCATACAGGTGGGATGGTGTCTTAGACCTGAGAAGGTGGTGAAGTGAATCCACTGGCGGTTCCATACTTGATAATTCTTGGTTCTTCCACTGCTTGGAGTTCCACTCACAAGCCCTTCATTGAAATTGTCCAGTTTGTTGTGTCCATGGGTCCGATGATGACATCTTTATTTTTCAGATCCATCAAGAGATGCAGAGGTGTTTGGTTATATTATAATGCAATCATTAGAAGTGCATACGTTGTTAAGAAGTCCCCATGTAAGTAAGTTGCTTCTTGATGGTACAATGACTCCTATTCGTTGTCGTAGGAAGTTTAATATCAGGTCTAGGAATTTCCATGTACTGCAGATGGATTTCACGGTCATAGACTGTAGAGCTATTCGTGTTTGTATGTGTGTTTTCTTATAGCAAAGCCACATTGGGCTATGTGCTGAGACCACCAAGGGGAATCGAACCACTGATTTTAACGTTGCAAATCCGTAGACTTACCACTGCACTAGCGGGGGACAGAACTATTCAAAGCTCGCCTAACCTCACATTTATTTCTCCCCAAGAAGCCAATTCCCAATATGCACTCGTTCTTGATTTCAGTTGGATATACATAATGAGGATAGATAAGTTTCTTGTAGCAAAAGTAACCTCAATTTTCTTCTTGTCAGGTCTTTATGTTCACTTGCACAAGTTCTCTTCATATCTAGTGGTAGTTTATCATCTTTAAATCTTGTAACTGTAGAATGATGGTCGATCAAGGTGTTGTAAGGATGATCTCCAGAAGAAGACTTGTAGTCGAAAGGTTAAGAATAAAAGATCTGGTCAATCCATAGTCGCATTATTATCTTTATATCCAACTGCAGGATTTCCCATCAATAACATAGGTTTCTTTAAACAATCAAGTTCTACTTCTTTCGTTTGGAGCAGACAGGGTATTTTCAGCTGAACGATGTCTCGTAAGTCCAACTAATATGCATTTCTTAATGTCTGGTTAGCCCTTTGTTATTTCTGTGATATGGTTGGACTCTGACACTAATTCTTTAACTACTGGTTCTAAAGGAGTCTTAACAGATGTTCATCCATTATTGTCTTGGCTTTAATGGCTAGGTTTTGTACGTCTATAATAATTTCTTTTTTGTGATATCCTTTAGGAAGAGCTCTTATTCACTAATATATTTTGTTAGTAATTCTTAGCGATATGTACAACGTATTGCAATAAGTACAATGTATTGTTATTTTAATTGCTGTCCGGTTCTTCTTCATATTATTTAAATTCTGTCCATTCTTCTTTCAACTGTCTTATCATATCTAGCAGATCTCATTCTGTACCATTGTGAACATCTAACAGATCTCATTCTGTACCATTGTGACCATCTAGCAGATCTCATTTTGTACCATTGTGACCATCTAGCAGATATCATTCTGTACCATTGTGACCATCTCGCAGATCTCATTCTGTACCATTGTGACCATCTAGCAAATCTCATTTTGTACCATTGTGACCATCCAGCAAATCTCATTCTGTACCATTGTGACCGTCTAGCAGATCTCATTCTGTACCATTGTGACCATCTAGCAAATCTCATTTTTGTACCATTGTGACCATCCAGCAAATCTCATCTTGCACCATTGTGACCATCTCGCAGATCTCATTCTGTACCATTGTGACCATCTAGCAAATCTCATTTTGTACCATTGTGACCATCCAGCAAATATCATTCTGTACCATTGTGACCGTCTAGCAGATCTCATTCTGTACCATTGTGACCATCTAGCAAATCTCATTTTGTACCATTGTAACCATCTAACAGATCTCATTTTGTACCATTGTGATCATTTTGAACGTTGTCATAATATTCTTTCGTTGCCAAGTTATTTTACAATATCTGATGAAAATTTGTTTGTTTGTTCGTTTGTTTTGAATTTCGCGCAAAGCAATTAGAGGGCTATCTGTGCTAACCGTCCCTAATTTAGCAGTGTAAGACTAGAGAGAAGGCAGTTAGTCATCACCACCCACCGCCAACTCTTGGGCTACTCTTTTACCAACGAATAGTAGGACTGACAGTCACATTATAACGCCCTTACGGCTGAAAGGGCGAGCATGTTTGGTGCTACCGGGATTCGAACCCGCGACCCTCGGATTACGAGTCGAACGCTTTAACACGCTTGGCCATGCCGGGCTCCTGATGAAAATAATCCAATCGTCCACTCTACGTAACGATAATAAATTAGTTTATTTCTACCTGTAACGTATCTAGAGGTTTAAAATCAGAGTAAATTGTAGGCGAAGTGCACAGCCACGCTAACTGTACTACACTAACGTAAAAAGTAAACTTGTAAAAAAACTTCAGTATGCACGATTATTAAAACAGATCTAAGTATTCCAATAAAACACACGTTGATTCACTACATTAACTCTGTCTCTTTTTAGCTCTTTTCTCTGTATTTTTAACCTACACTCAAATATACCAAACTATGTGATCCCAATGTTTTTATAATTTAATAGTCTTTATTAATAAACTTTTCAAACTTAACGTCTTCGTTTTCACCCTCAGGCTCTTCTAGCTAACAAACAAATTGCATTAAATTACATTTACTGCAATATATACCAGAACTCACAAGACGCATTTACATGATTAAGCATGATGTAGTTACACAAAATACATTTTACAACATATAATGACATCATAAAATTTAATATATAAATATACACAATACATTTCATAAGACAGAGCTACAATAAGTTTTATAAGATATGGTGTCTTCCTGTCTCTGGATAAAACATTGTTTCATACAGTTAGTTTTCTAAGATACTGTTTCTTGCTGTCTCTGGAGAAAATATTGTTTCATACTGCTATTTTCTATGGCATTGTTTCATACCTGCTATTTTCTACGGCATTGTTTCATACTGCTATTTTCTACGGCATTGTTTCATAGTGTTTTTGGAGTAAGACTGGTTCACACTATTATTTTGCTAAGATACTGTGTCAGTGTTTTTGAGTAAGATATTATATCATACTGTTATTTTTATAAAGTATTTTTCCTGCTGTCTTTGGAAAAGATGTTGCTTGATACAGTAAGATTTTTAAGATACTGTTTCACACAATACGTTTCATAAAATATTGTTCTGAAGCATTCTTCTATAAAATATCATACTTCATCTCCTTCCTAAGATATTGTTTTGTGTCATTTTTACTGTAGGTATTGTGTTCTGCTGTTTATGGACCAAGGTATTGTTTTATGTTATTTTTTTACTGTAGGTATTGTGTTCTGCTGTTTATGGACCAAGATATTGTTTTGTGTCATTTTTACTGTAGGTATTGTTTTCTGTTGTTTATGGACCAAGGTATTGTTTTGTGTTATTTTTTACTGTAGGTATTGTTTTCTGCTATTTTATGGACCAAGGTATTGTTTGTGTGTGTTATTTTACTGTAGGTATTGTGTTCTGCTGTTTATGGACCAAGGTATTGTTTCATGTTATTTTTACTGTAGGTATTGTGTTCTGCTGTTTATGGACCAAGGTATTGTTTCATGTTATTTTTTTACTGTAGGTATTGTTTTCTGCTGTTTATGGACCAAGGTATTGTTTCATGTTATTTTTACTGTAGGTATTGTTTCTGCTATTTATGGACCAAGGTATTGTTTTGTGTTATTTTACTGTAGGTATTGTTTTCTGCTGTTTATGGACCAAGGTATTGTTTCATGTTATTTTTTACTGTAGGTATTGTTTTCTGTTGTTTATGGACCAAGGTATTGTTTTGTGTTATTTTTTACTGTAGGTATTGTTTTCTGCTATTTATGGACCAAGGTATTGTTTTGTGTTATTTTTACTGTAGGTATTGTGTTCTGCTGTTTATGGACCAAGGTATTGTTTCATGTTATTTTTACTGTAGGGTATTGTGTTCTGCTGTTTATGGACCAAGGTATTGTTTCATGTTATTTTTTACTGTAGGTATTGTTTTCTGCTGTTTATGGACCAAGGTATTGTTTCATGTTATTTTTTACTGTAGGTATTGTGTTCTGCTGTTTATGGACCAAGGTATTGTTTCATGTTATTTTTTTTTTACTGTAGGTATTGTGTTCTGCTGTTTATGGACCAAGGTATTGTTTCATGTTATTTTTTACTGTAGGTATTGTGTTCTGCTGTTTATGGACCAAGGTACTGTTTCATGTTATTTTTTTACTGTAGGTATTGTGTTCTGTTGTTTATGGACCAAGGTATTGTTTCATGTTATTTTTTACTGTAGGTATTGTTTTCTGCTGTTTATGGACCAAGGTATTCTTTCATGTTATTTTTTCCAGTAGGTATTGTTTTCTGCTGTTTATGGACCAAGGTATTGTATCATACATTCTTTTTTTATATTATTGTTTCTCAAGATTTTATTTAATAAAATCTGTTTCCTAAGATGTCGTTTCATACAGTGCTTCTCAGAAAAGAAAGAACATCTTTGCATATAACTTTATCACAACATATTTGGTAATATAGAAACTTTCTTTGCTGTTTTGATACGTAATCTTCTTTTCAAAGGATGGAATTATATTCTGTGTCATTTCAGGTCGTTTTGTATGTTTTACATTTCCTATTTATATCTAAATATTCACTGTCTCGTGAAAAATAATATTCATGGTAAATAAACCAGTTAAAATAATAAAAAACTCATTTAAAAATTCAGTTCTGATGTATTTCCTTCAAATTCTTTAATAGTTTATTTTGAGATAATTAAAGAAATGTTTTTCTCTAAACTTACTTTAAAAATGACAAATGGATCTAATTTTATATTTATATTTTGTTCTTCAAAATTTGAAGGATAAAATAAAGAGACGAGAATACAAGACGTTTTATTGGCCTTTTATCACAATTAAGAGTACATGCCTACCATGCATTAAATCCAAAGTAAATGGTATGTTAAGAGTATAATGCTGCACAGGATAATTCGTTAGAGTTTCTCTTCATCCTATAATTAATGTTAAGATGTTTTATTACGTCTGTATCTTTACAGTACTGTATATTAAGTTTCATTCCGAGAATTTCATTTCGAAGATTAAAAAAACAACATATCTTTTGAGGCTATCAGGATCGCAGTATTCGTTACAGTTTCTTTACCTGAAATACATAAATGCAAACAACAAATTTTAGAATGACAGAAATGAGCCTTTTGTGTACCTCTCCAGAACCACAGAACGAAAAAACCACAGCAAGTCTGATATTCACGTCACTGAGCACGTGATAAACAGAAAGGAAAACTGGATGTTGAAGGAACTGAGTGTTCTTTACTTGTTTACCAGCAGAGTTGAACTACTGACATCATCAAAATTATCAGAACGTGCCTGAAGTAGTAATAACATCACGAGGGTTTGATGGACTCCTTTGTCACTTACTTATATGTTAGTCAAACAGTTTTCACAGAAATTGTTCATTTTAATCTAAATCGTATATGTATTGTGATTCAACCAGGATCTAACGGAAGGAAAGTTACTTTAATTACAGGGTAGGGTGGATAGAGAGCAATTCCTAATCAAGATATTTAGATTGGAGACAGAAATGACTTGTCTCAGTAATGTTTCGTTTGACGAGGATGGAAGCTAAAAAAGCTGTGACAAAGTTCAAAGGCTGAATGGAAAGTTTCATCAGATCTACAAATGTTCATCAAACTTTCATTACCGATTGAATGATGTCTTAATGATGGCAGACTAGATGCAGTTTTCACCTGTTACGTTATGTATATGCTATTCTGCATGGACGATCATCCATAGAATAAACCATATATTGATTTAAACATCTTTTTCAGCCGCGGCATAGCGTCTCATAGGGTGGCTCTGATTTCTTGTTTGTTTTCAAGTACAAACTTTAACTCATGGCTCTGTCACCTCTCAAGCGATTTAAAATCTAATTACAGTTTTGGACTCAGGAGGTCAAACCTTTTCGATTGATGTATTTGGCTACGTTAAAGGTCTACAGATTAATTTAATCTAATTCTACCTAGAAAAATTAAATTTGTAGGTAAGTTGGTACAAATTCTGATAAGTAACAAAATCGAATCAGGTTTACGAGTACCACATGATGCACAATAAAACTAACAAAAATGGAAAAAATAGTTTTCATAGATTAGTTTGACTTCGACCCAGAGCGTAAAGTAAAATAAATTAATAACGGAGATATTAATATACAATGAAACATCTTTATAATAGCGACATAAACACGACGTTACCATGAACTCTTTCTTGCTTCGTAGGTGGCGCTTTAATAATATAATGCTGACTCCCGATCAAAGTTTCATAGAGAACTCAGAAAAGAACCAGAAATGTGATCTCACCATTGGGAAAAGGCAGTAAAACATATTAAAATATTTACCATATCCAACAACTACTTACTAATAAATAAATAATAATGTATATTTACACGTAGTGAACAAGGAATTTCAATGTAAATTGTGTATTTTCTTGTTGGTGTTGTGCATTTGAGTGACTAATAGCAACCACCACACAGTTATTTCGATAAACGACCGTCGTAAAACTGGAAACTGAAGCAACATCAGAATATATAGAGAAATAATGTCAAGTTTCATTGTTGTTAAAAACAATGTAAAATACAGGTGTGATTCGAAGGTACAGAAATTCATTTTTTAACGTTATAAGACTTTGGATTTACCATTAAGTGTCTGGAACCAAATTCCTTGGATTTAGATGTGGAGAAGCAGATCACAGCATCTGAAGGAGGGTGGAAGAAGTAGCAAAACGTAAAATAAAGAAACATTGCTAGCATCAAGAGCATGGAGAAACAGTATTACCAGTACCAGAGCATGGAGAAACAGTATTATTACCAGTACCAGGAGCTTGTTGGGAAGCAGTATGCTGCGTGCCAGTACCAGGGCATTGTGGAAGCAATTATTACCAGTGGGGCATTGGAAGCAGGTATTACCACCAGCGGTGGAGAAACAGTATTACAAGTACCAGGCATTGGAGAAACCTTAGTATTACCAGTACAGAGGCAGTGGGAACGAGTATTACCAATTACCAGAACGTGGAGAAACAGTATTACCAGCACCAGAACGTGGAGAAACAGTATTACAAGCACCAGGGCAGTGGAGAAAACCAGTGGTACCAGTACCAGGGCAGTGGGAAGCAAGGAGGAGGTCATTACCAGTACACAGAGGGCAGATGGAGAAACAGTATGTACCAGTACCAGAACGTGGAAACAGGAGTATATTATAGCGCCAGGACGTGGAGGCAATTATTACAAGTACCAGAACGTGGAGGAGAAACAGTATTACCAGTACCTTGGAGAAACAGTTGGAGAAAGCAGTTATTACCAGTACCAGAACGTGGAGGAAACAGTATACCACCAGTGGACCAGAACGTGGAGAAACAGTATTACCCAGAACCAAGGCTGTGGAGAAAATGGTATTAGCACCAGAACGTGGAGAAACAGTATTCTAAGAGTACCAGAACGTGTAGGAGAAAACAGTATTACCAGTACCAGAACGGTGGGAGAAACAGTGTTACCAGTACCAGAACGTGGAAACAGTATTATTAGCACCAGAACGTTGGAGAAACGAGTATTACAAGCACCAGAACGTGGAGAAACAGTATTACCAGTACCAGAACATTAGAGAAACAGTATTAATTAGCACCAGAACGTGGAGAAGGCTTGATTCTTTGGAGGAGCAGTATTACAAGTAACGCGAACAATGGAGAAACAGTATTATCAGCAGAACGTGAGAACAATGTCCCTGAAGAGAGAGAGAACAGAGAGAGAGAGGAGTAGGCAGGCCGTGGAGAAACAGTATTATCAGTACCAGAACGTGGAGAAAGCATAGTATTATTAATAGCACCAGAACAATGGAGAAACAGTATTATTGCAGTACCTAGAACAGATGGAGGAACAGTATGTGGACAGAACGCAGTGTACAAGTAACAGAACGTGGAGAAACAGTGTTACAAGCACCAAAACGTAGAGAACAGTATTACCAGTACCAGAACGTGGAGAAAGCAGTATTATCATAGACCAGAACGTGGAGAATAGTACCAGTACCAGAACATTGGAGAGACAGTTATTAGTATAGCACCAAGAACGTGGAGAAACAGTGTTATTAGCACCAGAACGTGGAGAAACAGTGTACAAGTAGACCATGGAGGAAACAGTATTACAAGTACCAGAACGTGGAGAGCAATTATTATTAGCACCAGAACGTGGAGAAGCAGTATTATTAGCACCAGAGCGGCGTGGAGAAACAGTATTACAAGTACACCAGAACGTGGAGAGACAGTACAACCATTACCAGAACGTAGATTAAGAAGAAACATTATTAATAGCACCAGAACGTGGAGAAACAGATGTGGAGAAGCAGTATTACAAGTAACAGAACGTGGAGAAACACAGTATTATCAGCACCAGAACGTAGAGAAACAGTATTACCAAGTACCAGAGCGTGGAGAAACAGTATTATCAGGTACCAGAACGTGGAGAAACAGTATTATTATTAGCACCAGAACGTGGAGAGAACAGTATTATTATGCACCAGAACAGTAAGAGGAACAGATGTGGAGAGAGAGCAGTATTACAAGTAACAGAACAGTGGAGAAACAGTGTTACAAGCACAAAAGCAGTAGAGAAGTACTATTACCAGTACCAGGAGCGTGGAGAAACAGTATTATCAGTTACCAGAACGTTGGAGAAACAGTATATGCCAATACCAGAACGTGGAGAAACAGTATTATTAGCACCAGAACGTGGAGAGTATTATTAGCACCAGAACGTGGAAGCAGTATGCCAGTACCAGAACAGTGGAGAAACAGTATTATTAGCACCAGAACGTGGAGGAAGCAGTATTATTAGCACCAGAACGTGGAGAAACAGATGTGGAGAGAGCAGTATTACAAGTACCAGAACAATGGAGAAACAGTATTATCAAGCACCAGAACGTGTGGAAACAGTGGCATTACAAGCGCCAGAACGGTAGAAACAGTATTACAAGCACCAGAACGTAGAGAAACATGATATTACCAGTACCAAAACGTAGAGAAGCGAGTATTACAAGCACCTGGTATGCGGCGTGGATGAAACAGTATTACCAGTACCGGAGACGTGGAAA